>NW_015090774.1:9967998-9983804 GCF_001431845.1 Calidris pugnax | reverse complement strand
GGGGGTGGGGGGTGAAGGAATGAAGATGCGGGGGGGCTTTGCGGGGCTGGCACGGTAGTGTGAGAAATATGGGGAGGCTTTGGGTCCGTCCCCCCTACCCGGCCCGAGGGTGAGCCGGGGCAGGAGGAAGGCAGGCTGGAGCCGAGAGGCTGCGGGGAGGGACGGGGGAAGTGCCTGAGCCCTGGCCCCCCTAGATCATCAGCCGCGCAAAAGCTCAAGGTCTAAAGCACGCACACACCCCGCCGACAAGAAACCTTTACACAGAGCGGTAGGAGGAAAAAGAGGACGCCTAAGATCCCAGTGGAAAGCTGTTATAAGAGGGGAACAAACAAACAAACAAACAAAAAAAAGCAAGCGAGCAAGGGATAGAAGAGAGCGGGGGCTGCGGGGGGAGCGGAGGAAGCCTGCCAAGAGAGGGAAGGTTGCAAAGGAGAGCTAGAAAAGTGTCCAGCAGCACCAGCAGACGCAGCACCCCCTTACCGATATGAATGATTGAATCTGCAATCGCTGCTTTCCAGGTTCGAGTCCAACAGACGGACACGACCAGGATGAGGGAAAAAACTTCCATCTCCTCCGGAGGTCCAGGCTTTGTAACAACAGATCTCTTCGCCCAACGGTGCCACCGCGGAGGGCAGCGCGGCGCAGGAAACCCAAGAGTTTGAGGTGCCGCCGGAGGAACGCGTAAATCCCGGGGGCTGGCACACAGCCGCGGCTGGGCAAGGAGCGAGTCCGGGGCTCCGAGCGCCTCTCTCCTCGGCGAAACCCCGGTGTCACTTCGGGGGGCTCCTGGGCAGCACCAGAGTTGCTGGGAGCGCCGGCAGCAAATCCATCCAGCCCGGGCGCCGGCGCGGGCAGCGGACGCCTCTGCTGGTCAGACAATCCCCATCCTTCCGCCGGGTCCAGGGATCCGCTCGGTCCCGGCTGCTGAACAGCAACTTCCAACCCACACCACGCACACGCTCACACACACACACGCAGACACGCACACAGGCACAGACACACACAACCCCTCTTGGCCAGAGAAGCCCCAGGAGCCCGCAGCAAATAGCTCGCCTTCAGCGAGGGAGGAGGAGCGGGCAACCCGGAGAGCAGGCGATCCCGCTTCCAGCAATCAGATTCCTGCAGGAAAAGCCCCCCCGGAGGCCAAAAAACAAAGTGAACTTCAAGGTAATGCAGATAGTAATGCAGAGATTTCCCCCCACCCTTCGCTTAAAAAAATTGCTTCCTACAACTGGAGGAAAAATTAGAAAAAAGAAAAAAAAAAAAAAGAAAGAAATCTGCGAATCAAGCCCGGCGTGCTGTCTCTGTCGCGCAAGGTAGTGGTTGGACAGGGCAGGAACGAGAGGAGGAGTGCCCGGAGCAAGGCAGAGGAAAGCAGATGATGGTCTGCAGGTTGGTTTTGGAGCTCGCTTTGCTGGTGGGATGCAGAGAGAGCTGGCAGCTCCAGCACCAGCCAGCACGTTGCCTAGAAATGGATCACCTAGGAGAAGGAGAGAGAGCGAGAGATAAGTGCTATCAGCCAGAGAGGGAGAAACAGAGAGAGCGAGCGAGTGAGAGCGCTTCTCTCTAATAACCACCTCCTCCCCCTATCTGCAATACAAGGGAGAAACAAAATAGAGCTCTCATCTCCCTTGAAATCTTCAGCTGGGACTAAGGAAGAGACATAGGCAGGAGTGCATACAGCCTAAAAATACACCGGGGGAGGGAAAGGGGTGGGGGGGGAAGAGGGGGAGAAGATCTTTTTGAAGTGTTACGCTGAGTTTAAAAAAAAAAAAAAGAAAAAAGAAAACCACCCCATTTATTTAACCTTGTAGCTCCACTGCAGGTATCAAGTTCAAAGCTAGATGGGCACTTTTGCTCCTCAGTCTTTGACAACTGAGTCAGGGACATTGCTTGAAGGGGAAAAGGGAAAAAAAAAAAAAAAAAGGGAAAAAATCAGGGACACCTGGCCTCAAAGGGAAAATGAAGACCTAAAAATCTATTAATATTACTTTAATTATCTGTGTTCTTGATGGAACTCTCACAGTTCTTTAAAGCAATGAATTGGCTTTTTTCTTCTTCTCTCTTTAGGTAGTGGAGAAATTTCTGTGGGAAAACATTTAGAGCGCACTTTTCATGCTCTGAGTACTATGAATTCATTAACCAATTAATCCGCAGGCTTCTCATGCTGTAGTTATACATTAGATACATTATCCCCATTACATAGACAGAAAATTGCACAGAGAGGTTAAGTATGTTCCTATAAACTAGTCTAAAGCCCCACTTTATGTCTTGTTACACTTCCTTTTTACTTTGATTTTTCTAGTCACACTAGAGACAGGATGCAGAAGTCAAAGAATTGCTCCATCATAGTGGTTATATCCTAAACTCATGTAAGTAACTGATAAAGACCCAGTAGTCCTTTTAGAAGTCTAAACAGAGGCTGATCAGTCCTGGTTTTTTTTCAGAAAGAAACTTTTTTTTTAAAGGCATCTCCTTAGTTATAGCACTTACATGCAAGTGGGATATGATCAACTTAATCTTTCTCCTGACTTGCATATGTCTTCTTTCAGCCATGTACCAGTTAACAAACACACTTGTATATTTACAAAATATAAGGATTTAGTTTCAGAGGGAGAAATAAGACTCTTAAGAAAGACAAACTAAATCAATGTTAAGAAGCAAAATAATTGGATCTATAAAAAAATCCACCATCAGCAATTTTTATTTTGCTTATGCCCATATTGGCAGGTGAGTATTTCCCTAAAAATGGTAACACTCAAAAGGCTTCAAGCCAGATCCAAAGCACAAGGCAGGGCTCATCTTCTCGCTGCCTAGAATGGGCTTTTTCTCTTCTAAGAGCTGTAACAAATCACAACTAAAATTGACTTTAAGAGACAAAAGATACATAAAAAGAGCAAAACATGATGAGCAGTGTGAAGCAAAAGTTTCACAAATTATGTCACTCACATGCTGCATTTGTCCGTATCCTCTGTGCAAGTCACAGATCTGTTATCTATAACAGCAAAAAAAAAAAAGCTTTTTTTTTCCTATGAATTGCAGTTTATGCACAGTATCAATGAGTGTAATGGGCATTAATTTCACAAGTAATGAATTCTGGTTCCTATGAGAAGCTTTTGGAGCTGTTTGAGTCATTATTACTTCTCCAGAAAAGAACAGAGTTCACAAGAAATGTTAATTCGCTTTTTTGGGGGGCATGTCAGAGCAGTACTCTTTAATAATGTACAATGCATAGTAGGCAGAATAGGAGATGTAATGGAAACTTTTGGAAAATTCTAAGTTTTTAATCCTCAGTTTAGATAATACCAAGAATTCTGAGGCCTTATCTAGAAAGCAGCTATCCTTACTGACTCTTTAAAGCATCCAGTACCCTGAATTGGCCACACTAAATGGAAATTTTCGCTTAAGTCTGTAGACATACTTAACAGGACAGGAGGCACAGCCAAGAGTTTGTAGTTCACAAATACCCTCTAACTAATAAAAACGCTTTTGGAGTGTAGCTCTGAATAATAATTCCAGTGGAGCGAGACTAAAGTAAAGTGTAAATTCAAATAAACTTACTTTAAGTAATGAATGCATTATTGACTTCATATGCATCCTCCACAGAGATAAACAATTTGCACTTCCTCGCTTTCATTCTCTTCAATTCTTACTCAATAAAAACAAAAATTGGTGTCTTCCATTTAAATAGACTGAAAAATCTGACGCTATATGGTTAGTTCAAGGTATTAGAGAAAAATGTTAAAAAAGGATAACGGTCTCTTTACTTAATATACGGTAAGCTTTTGCAGAAAGTTAAAGTTAGGGGAAAAAAAAAGAATTCAATAACAGGAATTACTGATACTGTGAAAATACTATAAAAGAAAAAAAAAAAGACTAGTAATCAGACCAGGGTGAACTCAATCCTCTAATAAGCCATGAGCACCATTTTCAGGACTTCAGGGGTTGCTGCCTCAGGCATTTTTGAAACTTAAGTCTCACAGGTTTCAGCCATGCTACCCTTCCTTCATTACTATTTCCCTCCCAAAATGTCCTCAATTACATCAACATCACTTCAGCTCCACCATTAGCATCCATGGGAGAAGCACCATCATTGACCAACCAATCTAACAACAGGGAGTAGTTGTCTTCTTTCTAGTACTCTAACTAAAATGTGGTTAATGGTTGATGTACCTTATGTTTCCACTGATCGGCTATTACAGTGTTGCACATTAATGCAACCCCTAGAGCAGCAGCAAAGAAAGGATGTTGTTGTAAAACAGATGCAGCAGGGAGGGTGAAAGTGTCCATCTAATGTCTATTTCCTCACACCCACTTTAGCCAAGTCAGCCTGGGACCTGACATTCTATCTACAGAGGAAAGATAACTAAGTACAGAATTCTCACATACCTTTCACTCATCTGAAGTCTTAAATTTGACAATGCTATGCCCCTTTGCCATCTGGTTGATGATACAGACAGATCTAACCATGCAGGGGTCAACTTTTGATTTGTTTATTTCTAAGTCATAGGAAATCCTTCAGGTGTTTGAAGAAATTAACACAGTGATGAAACAGTCTCACTTACAACCTTCAGTGTTGGGAGGTAAACAGAATAGCTAAACCTTGTGAAGACAGTCCTAAATTACATACCAACTACGTATGCAGGGGTGGCTGACACACCAGAAGGCTGTGCCACCCCACAGCAAGACCTGGATAGGCTGGAGAGTTGGGCAGAGAGGAACCTGATGAAATTCAACAAGGGCAAGCGTAGAGTGCTGCACCTGAGGAGGAATAACCCCATGCACCAGTACAGGTTGGGAGCTGACCTGCTGGAGAGCAGCTCAGAGGAAAAAGACCTGGGAGTCCTGGTGGACTGCAGGATGACCATGAGCCAGCAATGTGCCCTTGTGGCCAAGAAGACCAATGGTATCCTGGGGTGCATCAAGAAGAGTGTGGCAAGCAGGTCGAGGGAGGTCATCCTCCCCCTCTACTCTCCCTTGGTGAGGCCTTATTTGGAGTACTGTGTCCAAGTCAGGGCTCACTGGTTGGGAACTGCTGGAGATGGTACAGCAAAGGGCTACAAAGATGATTAAGGGACCAGAACATCTCTTTTATGAGACAAGGCTGAGGGACTTGGGTCTTTTTAGTCTGGAGAAGAGAAGACTGAGGGGGGATCTTATCAATGGTTATAAATACTTCAAGGGTAGGTGTCAAGAGGACGGGGCCAGACGTTTTTTCGGTTTTTTTTCAGTGGTGCCCAGTGACAGGACAAGAGGTAACGGGCATAAACTTGAACATGGGAAGTTTCATCTAAACATGAGGAGGAACTTCTTTACTTTGAGGGTGGCAGAGCACTAGAACAGGCTGCCAAGAGAAGTGGTAGAGTCTGTGTCTCTGGAGACATTCAAAACCTGCCTGGACACATTCCTGTGCAACCTGCCCTAGGTGGACCTGCTCTGACAGGGATGTTGGACCAGATGACCTCCAGAGGTCCATTCCAACCCCATATTATTCTGTGATACCATTTCCACACATGAGCATGAAACATGCCTTTTGCACATCAGAATTAGGTATTTTATATTCAAATGTATTGCTTAAACTTACAACAAGTTTAGATGAAATCAGATTACACCCCAGGCTAGTACACTGGTTCATTTCCTCCAACATTTTTTTCATGAAGGCCTGTAAGTTATTACTTCAGAGGAAAAAAAACAAACCAAAACTCTAACAGTATGCACCCATCCTGCTGCTCTTGGCTGTGCACAGTGGGAACAGAAATTCCTTCCTGACCCTACTAAGCGATCACCTCCTATCTTGAAGTTTGATATTCAGTTAACCTTTTCAACTGAGCTTGCATAGTAATGAATCTTGTTAACAGTCACACAGGTATCCTAAATATAAAATAAATAAAGAAGGAAAAAAAACACCAAAACAGCAACATTAAACTTTGTGACTTTCTGTAACAGTTAATTCCAGCAGTGTCAACTGGCCATGAAAAATAACGTTTCTTTTACTTGGTTCTAATTCACTCCCCTCTCTTTCATAAGATAGTTCAATATTACTGCATTACAGGGTGGGATTATAGAGAACTGATCATCTGTTACAGGAGAGAACCATCAATCACAAATACCTAACAGTCATACCTAAATTGTTATTGATGCCATCTGAACATGGAAGAAAGGCCAGGAAAGCCCACCTACTATTGCTAAGATTGGTTTCTATTTCTGGACTTTTAATATCATTTGTTTTCATTTTCACCGCAGCTTCTTCTTTTTCAAGTCTTTGTGGATCATTTTTTAAATGAATGCTCCTGACAGGAGAAAATTAACAGTAATTCTGTGAATCTCCATATTTCTTTGATGGCTATACAGAAGCATGTGCTTTTTTTCTCTCTTCAAACAACATTTGGAAGTTCTGAATTGTCACCCAATAGTAACATTCTAGATGAAATGCAGGACCCTGCAACACCCTCAATACCACCACTCTTGAAAAAATACAAGCAGATTCAGCAACTGGATCAGCACAGGGAGGTCACTGCAGAGCGCCATTTCAGTGGACACAGTATCTCCCCGTAAGGATGTCGTTCCCAGATCATATCCTAATTTACATGTGATAAGGTAAAAAAACCTCCTTATCATTAATATTAATTTCATTCTTGTTACTTATGATTACAGTGTAGGCTGTGAGAAGATAGCATAACTTTTAAACTTAGTGTACTCAATGCTTGCCAGATAAATATTTCATGACAGTAAGACAATCAAACCTTAATTTCTGTAGGACAAAATTTTCCATCTGAGAATGCTATTTCAATCTAAATAACACTGAGTTTCCGCCATTTTAAAAAAAAACAAACTAACAAATGTCCCTCACCTTGCATTGCCTTTTTGTTTTTTTAAATAAATGCATTCTTAACATGCTGATATATGGCAACTGACTGACAAACCCATTAAGACACCCTGTGCCATAAGCAAATGTTCCTTTGCCACTGAACTGATTCCCAGACTCAGGGAAACATCAGTTTGCTGATGACACAAAACTGGGAGGAGCAGCTGACACACCAGAAGGCTGTGCCGCCATACAGCAAGACCTAGGCAGGCTGGAGAGCTGGGCAATGAGGAACCTGATGAAGTTCAGGAAGAACAAGTGTCGGGTCCTGCACCTAGGGAGGTGTTAGGGGTTGATCTGCTGGAAAGCAGCTCTGCAGAGAGGGGTCTGGGAGTCTTGGTGAGCAAGCTGACCATGAACCAGCAATGTGCCGTTGTGGCCAAGAAAGCCAATGATTTCCTTGGATGCATAGAAAAGAGCATGACCAGCCGATTGAGGGAGGTCATACTGCCCCTCTACTCTGTCCTGGTTTGGCCACAGCTGGAGTACTGTGTCCAGTTCTGGGCTGCACAATTCAAGGACACTGAGCTACTGGAGAGAGTCCAGCACAGGGCTACAAAGAAGATCAAGGGACTGGAACACCTCTATTATGAGGAAAGGCTGAGACACTTGCGTCTGTTGAGCCTGTAGAAGAGAAGACTGGGAGGGGACCCCATCAATGCTTATACATATCTAAAGGGCAGGTGTCAAGAGGATGGGGTCAGACTCTTTTCAGTGTTGTACAGTGACAGGACAAGAGGCAGCAGGCACAAACTGGAACACAAGAAATTCCATCTGAACATAAGGAAAAACTTCTTTACTTTGAGGGTGCCAGAGCACTGGAACAAGCTTCCCAGAGAGGTTGTGGAGTCTCCTTTCCTGGAGATATTCAAAACCTGCCGGGGTGCATTCCTGTCCAGCTGGCTCTAGGTGAACCTGCTTTGGCAGGGAGCTTGGACTAGATGATCTGCAAAGGTCCCTTCCAACCTCTACCATTCTCTGATTCTGTGAAACTGCTAGCTCCAAGAGGTTACTTCAGTTGACTACTGAGTTGTCTACTCAGTCTTTGCTTTACCTGGCATAACTTCAAACAAGAAGTCATCTGGGAGGGCTTTAGTTAAGAGGACATCTGTCCATTAGGAAATAGACTTGCTTCAGTGACTGCCAAATAACCTTTAAATTAAAGCTTTAGCCTACTGCCAACTTTAAGGTTGTTCTCTGTTTTATGAAAGAGGTCCAGGTTAATAGGACCATTTGAATTCTAAGTAGTGGTCCAGACATTGAGCCCATCTGTCCTGTCACACTTTGAGTAAAACATGCACTCTTAGGTCTCTGTCACCACTTGAATAATGGGGATAATCTTGCCTTTACTTAATGGAATAATTTGAGGACTAAATTAGTTCACTTTTTCAAATGCAAAGCATTATATCCTTTCCCCAGTTTTCTTCATTCTGTTTCTCAATAGCTGAAGCATGTGAATGTGTGTATATGTGCAAGAGTGTGTGTATGTGCACATGCAGATAGATAAATAGATAGAAAGTAATTTCATCAGGCCATTATACAAATAAACAGAACATTAAATATTTACTGCATTTCAACGGACAGTGCATGTTGTGGCTTTGAATATCTTATCACAAAGGAATAAATACCAAACCAGAATCAAGAGTTACTCTGCTAGTCAGAAGAAATCAAAAACATTTTGTGCAGTACATAGCAAGGGTTTTAAAGCTTTTTTTTTTTTTTAAACTACACCATTATTGAGTTTAGTTGAGAGCTTGTATCTTATCCTTTAGCCTTACTACACAAAACTCAGAAGGTAGTTTTGAAGTCAACCTTAGAGCAATGCAGGACCCTGCAACACCCTCAATACCACCACTCTTGAAAAAATACAAGCAGATTCAGCAACTGGATCAGCACAGGGAGGTCACTGCAGAGCGCCATTTCAGTGGACACAGTATCTCCCCGTAAGGATGTCGTTCCCAGATCATATCCTAATTTACATGTGATAAGGTAAAAAAACCTCCTTATCATTAATATTAATTTCATTCTTGTTACTTATGATTACAGTGTAGGCTGTGAGAAGATAGCATAACTTTTAAACTTAGTGTACTCAATGCTTGCCAGATAAATATTTCATGACAGTAAGACAATCAAACCTTAATTTCTGTAGGACAAAATTTTCCATCTGAGAATGCTATTTCAATCTAAATAACACTGAGTTTCCGCCATTTTAAAAAAAAACAAACTAACAAATGTCCCTCACCTTGCATTGCCTTTTTGTTTTTTTAAATAAATGCATTCTTAACATGCTGATATATGGCAACTGACTGACAAACCCATTAAGACACCCTGTGCCATAAGCAAATGTTCCTTTGCCACTGAACTGATTCCCAGACTCAGGGAAACATCAGTTTGCTGATGACACAAAACTGGGAGGAGCAGCTGACACACCAGAAGGCTGTGCCGCCATACAGCAAGACCTAGGCAGGCTGGAGAGCTGGGCAATGAGGAACCTGATGAAGTTCAGGAAGAACAAGTGTCGGGTCCTGCACCTAGGGAGGTGTTAGGGGTTGATCTGCTGGAAAGCAGCTCTGCAGAGAGGGGTCTGGGAGTCTTGGTGAGCAAGCTGACCATGAACCAGCAATGTGCCGTTGTGGCCAAGAAAGCCAATGATTTCCTTGGATGCATAGAAAAGAGCATGACCAGCCGATTGAGGGAGGTCATACTGCCCCTCTACTCTGTCCTGGTTTGGCCACAGCTGGAGTACTGTGTCCAGTTCTGGGCTGCACAATTCAAGGACACTGAGCTACTGGAGAGAGTCCAGCACAGGGCTACAAAGAAGATCAAGGGACTGGAACACCTCTATTATGAGGAAAGGCTGAGACACTTGCGTCTGTTGAGCCTGTAGAAGAGAAGACTGGGAGGGGACCCCATCAATGCTTATACATATCTAAAGGGCA
This sequence comes from Calidris pugnax, assembly GCF_001431845.1. Classification (NCBI taxonomy): domain Eukaryota; kingdom Metazoa; phylum Chordata; class Aves; order Charadriiformes; family Scolopacidae; genus Calidris; species Calidris pugnax. The sequence goes on along the minus strand of NW_015090774.1, from coordinate 9,974,000 downwards.
GGTGTCAAGAGGATGGGGTCAGACTCTTTTCAGTGTTGTACAGTGACAGGACAAGAGGCAGCAGGCACAAACTGGAACACAAGAAATTCCATCTGAACATAAGGAAAAACTTCTTTACTTTGAGGGTGCCAGAGCACTGGAACAAGCTTCCCAGAGAGGTTGTGGAGTCTCCTTTCCTGGAGATATTCAAAACCTGCCGGGGTGCATTCCTGTCCAGCTGGCTCTAGGTGAACCTGCTTTGGCAGGGAGCTTGGACTAGATGATCTGCAAAGGTCCCTTCCAACCTCTACCATTCTCTGATTCTGTGAAACTGCTAGCTCCAAGAGGTTACTTCAGTTGACTACTGAGTTGTCTACTCAGTCTTTGCTTTACCTGGCATAACTTCAAACAAGAAGTCATCTGGGAGGGCTTTAGTTAAGAGGACATCTGTCCATTAGGAAATAGACTTGCTTCAGTGACTGCCAAATAACCTTTAAATTAAAGCTTTAGCCTACTGCCAACTTTAAGGTTGTTCTCTGTTTTATGAAAGAGGTCCAGGTTAATAGGACCATTTGAATTCTAAGTAGTGGTCCAGACATTGAGCCCATCTGTCCTGTCACACTTTGAGTAAAACATGCACTCTTAGGTCTCTGTCACCACTTGAATAATGGGGATAATCTTGCCTTTACTTAATGGAATAATTTGAGGACTAAATTAGTTCACTTTTTCAAATGCAAAGCATTATATCCTTTCCCCAGTTTTCTTCATTCTGTTTCTCAATAGCTGAAGCATGTGAATGTGTGTATATGTGCAAGAGTGTGTGTATGTGCACATGCAGATAGATAAATAGATAGAAAGTAATTTCATCAGGCCATTATACAAATAAACAGAACATTAAATATTTACTGCATTTCAACGGACAGTGCATGTTGTGGCTTTGAATATCTTATCACAAAGGAATAAATACCAAACCAGAATCAAGAGTTACTCTGCTAGTCAGAAGAAATCAAAAACATTTTGTGCAGTACATAGCAAGGGTTTTAAAGCTTTTTTTTTTTTTTAAACTACACCATTATTGAGTTTAGTTGAGAGCTTGTATCTTATCCTTTAGCCTTACTACACAAAACTCAGAAGGTAGTTTTGAAGTCAACCTTAGAGCAACCAATGTTATCAGACTGAATTAGCAGGGACTGTTGCTGTGGTAGAATTGTTTTGCTTCCCTTTAAACTCATGGTATAGATCTTCTGTGTTGCCTGAGCCACCCTGTTATATACCTGTTATGCTACTGGAGGGACGACACAGTGCCTAATAGCAGTAAAATTTTTGGGTGTGATCTGAATAGAAAAAAAACTTGAGAAAATGAAAAGAAAATAAAAATGGTATCAAGTTATTCATTTCATTGGCACAGAAGAGAACGCCATACTCTGAGATGTCTATATATGTAACATCTTTTCAATCTTATCTATGTTAAAAGGAAACCAGAGAATAAATTCTCCTTTCTCTTGCTTTGCCTGCCCAGAGAGTATTATCAAGCAAATTCTTCTATCAAATCCTTCTCTGTCTCTGGAAGCACCCAGCTAGTCACTCTCCATCTCTGAGAATCTCTCTCAAACTCTCTCTCATTCACCACTTTGCAGAGTTGTTTTGTCTTCCAGGATTTTTCTGGTTCCTCCTGAAGGTGCCTTACGATACCTCAATGCTGTATATATAAAGTTTTGTTCCTCTCTTTCTGGCACTTAATGTCTTTCTAATATTCCCGCTACTATTCACCACATTTCACAATCATGGCTCATGCTGCTATCTTCCTTTTACCCCTTCTTTCCTCTCCTTTTAAGAGCTATAGAAGGGTGAAAGAGTTGCAAGGCACTTTCTGCCAAAGCCACCTCACAATTCTGCTAGATGAACACCAGGTCATAAATGTTGGAGAAAGCCAGTAGGGGCAGCAAGAGAAGCAGGGGTTATGCCCACACCTGCAGCTAGAGCTACAGTTTCTACCTGTGGATCTTCTATTGGCAGCAGGAGAGCTGTCACTTCAGCAAGTGCTCCATCAGGTCTTAGAGCTTGGACAGAGTAAGAATGACAAATGCAGAGACAGCACTCTTAGTAACTGGTAAAAGATGTGTAAGTTTTCTGTCTGATGTCAGTCCATCTCATCCTACCTCTTCTCCTGTTACCCTTTAATGACTTTTGGGTCATTCTAGCCACTTGTTCGGGCTATAATATAACTAGAACGAGGGCTGCTTATGTTCTGTGGAGAAGCCACCAAGCCAAATACACCAGTTGCTAGGGAAGGTGTGCAAAGAGGAGAAGTCTTCAGGAAGGCTGGAAAACTAGCTTTGAGAATATGGTGCATTATAGTGGAGAGGAATCTGTAGATAAGCTTTGATGAAAGAAAGGCAGCAGAGCAGTGGCAGAGCATGGTGAAGTCACAATTCAGATCCAAGTAGCTCTTCATGTAGCCTTTTAGTGTCATAGCTGAAGGACTCAGACTATCCTGGATAGTATATGGAGTCAAAGAGCCGACCAAGAGCAAACCATTTTAAACTGATCTCATTCTACATCTTCACTGCTGCTGAGAAGAGAAAAGGGAGTTTCAACTGTGACAGTAAAAGAAAGGCCAGTCAGAAGTCATCACTGAACCAGAAATGCCACATGCTGTCCGTTTGCTTCATATCATGCAAGACCAGAATCAGCTCAGTCTTTACTACTGCAGGTAGTGGAAGAGTTAGTCAGAAAAGCTTAGTATTGGAAAACATAATTATTGTTGCTCTGTGAGCTCATGTTTCAAGCAGGAGAAAAACCTCCACATTAGATTTTTACCTATTTGGAAAAGTTAGCAGGAAGCCTGTTAAATTTGGTGGTTTAACAAAAACACGATTCAATCATTTGTGAAAAACAAATACTGCAGGCATTACTAGTTATTGAGCACTATAGTTAAGCTGGCACCTGCAAAGCTGTACATATTTTTCTACTGCATTTTTGTTTGGTAGTAATCAGTAGCATTATATTGGGATTTCTAGCAAGACCAAGATTTTGTTGTGGCAGATACAGCATGAAATATATAGCAAAATAGTCCTCACCAGAAATACAGTACACTCTGATTACCCTAGAAAAACGAGAGTCAGGAAGGCAAATGAGAAAGTCAAACATATTCCCAAGGCAGTATGTCATAAAATCCAAAGCAGAATTTAGATTTTCCAAGTTGCAGTAGGAAAACTCCCCCCTAAAACTATCCACTCTCTTTCCCAGGTGTATTTGAACACCCTCTGGCCTCTTTCGAGCAGGGGCAGCAACAGGAGAAAAATTACTTTTACCTGTGAACTTGCACATGTTTTTAGTATCAGGATCCCAGAAACATTTGATAAGTTGTTGTAACACAAGATTTGAATAATGTTGTGTGTTACTTTCTGTGTCCCGGGTTTAAAAAAAAATAAAAATAATCTCAGTACAAAATGAGTCTCGTATTTTGCCTAAGATTTGTTGTCCAATACAATTATTGGTGCTAGGTTTTTCCAACAAACAAGTTAACTGAACCAAATGAAGACCCAGGTAGAGAAAGATGACTGCTGAATTTGGTAACTGTATAAATCACTACCCTTTATGTGAAGAGTTAAATAATTTTCCGTGCCAGAAGGCACTCCTGGGTCATTATATTGTTGGATATTAGTTTGCCTAGAAGTCGCTGAAAGAGTTCATATGTCCTTAATCTATGAGAGAAGTGTTTCCATATACAAGAGTCTTTAACTATTCTTTATGATGCACATTTTCACACTGTTATTTTCAGTAAGAATTCCTCACCTTTCCTTCATTCTTTTCTCCCCAAAAGAAATACTAAATCAAGGTAGCTGAAATAACCTATTTGAAATTTCATGCTTTGATGCATTAAACATAATTTCCTTCTCTCTGTGTTTTCATCATAACAAACAGCATCATTATAGTTGACATTTACCTTATTCCACAGTATTTCTGTCATAAATTAAGAAAGAGCCATTAGATCTGTTGACATGGCAAGGAAGAAAGTACCTAACTGACACGATAAATTATTTGTGGTGATTTTTAAGATAATTCAATTTTGTCTGTACAGTACCTAAAATTAAAATAAACAACCTATTTTTCTCAGTTGGACCTGGCTTCTGCAAATACTTTTCACATAATATTTACCCTGTATAACCATCCCAACAGGACTAAAAAGGGTATACAACTCTGAAATGCTACTATTTCAATGAAAGACTATCAGAAAGACTTCATTTCAAAGAGCCTCTTGAAAACATACAATTCTAATAAAACCCCACAATAGATGGAAAAAAAAAAAAGGAAACACAAAATAAAATTATCTTCATATTATGACCTACTTTTTATTGATGCCTACTTCATTTGCTTAGAATTACTAACAAGTGAATTTTTTGAAAAGAGAAAAGCTGCAATTTTTTTTTGACTAGGTTTAACATTTTCTTCACATTGTGAAGTCATGCTGATAAATTGAAACAATTCCTATTAGCATAACTGTAAAATATGTTTTGGATGACTCCAGATATTGCATGTTCCTGCATCATCCTCATCACGCATACATAAAAATTCTACACTATCTATTTATATTACAAGCTTTCCAACTGTTACTGTTCTCCATGTTCTTTAATCTCTTTTCACTTTTCCTCTTTAATGTTTACTTTTTTGGTCTGTCTCTTTTTCATCAGCTTAAGTCACAAAAAATAAACATATGGTCAGTATACATTTAGGTGACCAATGAAGTATAAGATATTTCCAAACACCTACCTTTTGAGTGAAAGGAGTGCAATTTCACAACTGGGGACAATGACAAAGTGCTCCATTCTTCAAGTTCGTGGTCTGTTCTGAAAAGGCAAGTGGTAACAATAATTTAGCTCTTTTAAGTGTTACTAGCATTGAATAGTTCATATGTCCTAGTAATTAAGAGCATAACTACACCATCCCCTCCCCAAAAGGTACTCCATAAAGCCTCATTTTAATCTTCAGAAAATAAAATACTGACAGTAATATTGCCAGTGTAGTGAACAGCTCAATAACATTTAGTACTTTTATTAGTCGTTTGGCTACAGAAAAAGGAGGATGTGTTCAATAAACAGAATGCTTGCATACGTTACATTAACAGCAACATACTTTGAATGCTTAGCAAGGTCTAAAAGAAAAACTGAGCACTTTATGCACCCTAAACCCCCCACCTTTTAATTACCTTATTAGACAATTCTCCAGTTAGTATCACACTGCAAATGCATATAAATTATTATTTTAGATAAGCAATTACATGTTTTATGACCCTTCTTATATGCACAGATTTGTATGAACTTCTACTGACATGTGAGCTACTTATTTGAAAAGCTGCAAACCTTTTAGCCTGAATATCTGTGGCCTGATTGAATACTTCTCTCGAGTATCAAAAAGTTATTCAGGTTCAGTAAATTCTGCTTCACTGAAGGTCTGCTGTGAGTACTGTGTTATTATTTTCCACTTTTACTCTTTTTAACTTATACAGAAATGGTGACACATTCACACAAATACATAGAGTTTTGGTTCTTTAATATACAATACTCCTCAAGTAATTGCAGGGAAGCATAGTGGAATTGCTTAAGGAGCAAAAGACATCTGATAGTGCTATGCACATCAGACTGTGGCCCTTGACTTGTCTGAGTTAATTGATGAGCTACAGTTCCAGATTTTAAACTGCCACTCTCACAAAGTGAATTCCGTACTGACACAAGAAGCACCCAGTGAGGGGGGAACAATAATTGTATTAAATCACATTTAAAACATTTTTGACAGGTGAATCTTGGCTAGAAGGCAGGCAATCACCTTAGGGGTTTAAAACTCTGAATGTGGTTAGCATCAAGACTTGATTACCTGACTCCTGTTCAAATCAGTTAAAGTCTCAACTGCATCCAGGCTAAACATATCTCTCTGCTCAGGGCAGAGAGGCTCAAGGCTCAACTCTCTGCTTCAGAGAGCTTCAGTGAAATCAGAGGCTTTTTACTTATATAGAAAGCTGAACA
>NW_015090774.1:9882850-9961258 GCF_001431845.1 Calidris pugnax | reverse complement strand
CTTCGCCCAACGGTGCCACCACCGCGGAGGGCAGCGCGGCGCAGGAAACCCAAGAGTTTGAGGTGCCGCCGGAGGAACGCGTAAATCCCGGGGGCTGGCACACAGCCGCGGCTGGGCAAGGAGCGAGTCCGGGGCTCCGAGCGCCTCTCTCCTCGGCGAAACCCCGGTGTCACTTCGGGGGGCTCCTGGGCAGCACCAGAGTTGCTGGGAGCGCCGGCAGCAAATCCATCCAGCCCGGGCGCCGGCGCGGGCAGCGGACGCCTCTGCTGGTCAGACAATCCCCATCCTTCCGCCGGGTCCAGGGATCCGCTCGGTCCCGGCTGCTGAACAGCAACTTCCAACCCACACCACGCACACGCTCACACACACACACACGCAGACACGCACACAGGCACAGACACACACAACCCCTCTTGGCCAGAGAAGCCCCAGGAGCCCGCAGCAAATAGCTCGCCTTCAGCGAGGGAGGAGGAGCGGGCAACCCGGAGAGCAGGCGATCCCGCTTCCAGCAATCAGATTCCTGCAGGAAAAGCCCCCCCGGAGGCCAAAAAACAAAGTGAACTTCAAGGTAATGCAGATAGTAATGCAGAGATTTCCCCCCACCCTTCGCTTAAAAAAATTGCTTCCTACAACTGGAGGAAAAATTAGAAAAAAAAAAAAAAAAAAAAAGAAAGAAATCTGCGAATCAAGCCCGGCGTGCTGTCTCTGTCGCGCAAGGTAGTGGTTGGACAGGGCAGGAACGAGAGGAGGAGTGCCCGGAGCAAGGCAGAGGAAAGCAGATGATGGTCTGCAGGTTGGTTTTGGAGCTCGCTTTGCTGGTGGGATGCAGAGAGAGCTGGCAGCTCCAGCACCAGCCAGCACGTTGCCTAGAAATGGATCACCTAGGAGAAGGAGAGAGAGCGAGAGATAAGTGCTATCAGCCAGAGAGGGAGAAACAGAGAGAGCGAGCGAGTGAGAGCGCTTCTCTCTAATAACCACCTCCTCCCCCTATCTGCAATACAAGGGAGAAACAAAATAGAGCTCTCATCTCCCTTGAAATCTTCAGCTGGGACTAAGGAAGAGACATAGGCAGGAGTGCATACAGCCTAAAAATACACCGGGGGAGGGAAAGGGGTGGGGGGGGAAGAGGGGGAGAAGATCTTTTTGAAGTGTTACGCTGAGTTTAAAAAAAAAAAAAAGAAAAAAGAAAACCACCCCATTTATTTAACCTTGTAGCTCCACTGCAGGTATCAAGTTCAAAGCTAGATGGGCACTTTTGCTCCTCAGTCTTTGACAACTGAGTCAGGGACATTGCTTGAAGGGGAAAAGGGAAAAAAAAAAAAAAAAAGGGAAAAAATCAGGGACACCTGGCCTCAAAGGGAAAATGAAGACCTAAAAATCTATTAATATTACTTTAATTATCTGTGTTCTTGATGGAACTCTCACAGTTCTTTAAAGCAATGAATTGGCTTTTTTCTTCTTCTCTCTTTAGGTAGTGGAGAAATTTCTGTGGGAAAACATTTAGAGCGCACTTTTCATGCTCTGAGTACTATGAATTCATTAACCAATTAATCCGCAGGCTTCTCATGCTGTAGTTATACATTAGATACATTATCCCCATTACATAGACAGAAAATTGCACAGAGAGGTTAAGTATGTTCCTATAAACTAGTCTAAAGCCCCACTTTATGTCTTGTTACACTTCCTTTTTACTTTGATTTTTCTAGTCACACTAGAGACAGGATGCAGAAGTCAAAGAATTGCTCCATCATAGTGGTTATATCCTAAACTCATGTAAGTAACTGATAAAGACCCAGTAGTCCTTTTAGAAGTCTAAACAGAGGCTGATCAGTCCTGGTTTTTTTTCAGAAAGAAACTTTTTTTTTAAAGGCATCTCCTTAGTTATAGCACTTACATGCAAGTGGGATATGATCAACTTAATCTTTCTCCTGACTTGCATATGTCTTCTTTCAGCCATGTACCAGTTAACAAACACACTTGTATATTTACAAAATATAAGGATTTAGTTTCAGAGGGAGAAATAAGACTCTTAAGAAAGACAAACTAAATCAATGTTAAGAAGCAAAATAATTGGATCTATAAAAAAATCCACCATCAGCAATTTTTATTTTGCTTATGCCCATATTGGCAGGTGAGTATTTCCCTAAAAATGGTAACACTCAAAAGGCTTCAAGCCAGATCCAAAGCACAAGGCAGGGCTCATCTTCTCGCTGCCTAGAATGGGCTTTTTCTCTTCTAAGAGCTGTAACAAATCACAACTAAAATTGACTTTAAGAGACAAAAGATACATAAAAAGAGCAAAACATGATGAGCAGTGTGAAGCAAAAGTTTCACAAATTATGTCACTCACATGCTGCATTTGTCCGTATCCTCTGTGCAAGTCACAGATCTGTTATCTATAACAGCAAAAAAAAAAAAGCTTTTTTTTTCCTATGAATTGCAGTTTATGCACAGTATCAATGAGTGTAATGGGCATTAATTTCACAAGTAATGAATTCTGGTTCCTATGAGAAGCTTTTGGAGCTGTTTGAGTCATTATTACTTCTCCAGAAAAGAACAGAGTTCACAAGAAATGTTAATTCGCTTTTTTGGGGGGCATGTCAGAGCAGTACTCTTTAATAATGTACAATGCATAGTAGGCAGAATAGGAGATGTAATGGAAACTTTTGGAAAATTCTAAGTTTTTAATCCTCAGTTTAGATAATACCAAGAATTCTGAGGCCTTATCTAGAAAGCAGCTATCCTTACTGACTCTTTAAAGCATCCAGTACCCTGAATTGGCCACACTAAATGGAAATTTTCGCTTAAGTCTGTAGACATACTTAACAGGACAGGAGGCACAGCCAAGAGTTTGTAGTTCACAAATACCCTCTAACTAATAAAAACGCTTTTGGAGTGTAGCTCTGAATAATAATTCCAGTGGAGCGAGACTAAAGTAAAGTGTAAATTCAAATAAACTTACTTTAAGTAATGAATGCATTATTGACTTCATATGCATCCTCCACAGAGATAAACAATTTGCACTTCCTCGCTTTCATTCTCTTCAATTCTTACTCAATAAAAACAAAAATTGGTGTCTTCCATTTAAATAGACTGAAAAATCTGACGCTATATGGTTAGTTCAAGGTATTAGAGAAAAATGTTAAAAAAGGATAACGGTCTCTTTACTTAATATACGGTAAGCTTTTGCAGAAAGTTAAAGTTAGGGGAAAAAAAAAGAATTCAATAACAGGAATTACTGATACTGTGAAAATACTATAAAAGAAAAAAAAAAAGACTAGTAATCAGACCAGGGTGAACTCAATCCTCTAATAAGCCATGAGCACCATTTTCAGGACTTCAGGGGTTGCTGCCTCAGGCATTTTTGAAACTTAAGTCTCACAGGTTTCAGCCATGCTACCCTTCCTTCATTACTATTTCCCTCCCAAAATGTCCTCAATTACATCAACATCACTTCAGCTCCACCATTAGCATCCATGGGAGAAGCACCATCATTGACCAACCAATCTAACAACAGGGAGTAGTTGTCTTCTTTCTAGTACTCTAACTAAAATGTGGTTAATGGTTGATGTACCTTATGTTTCCACTGATCGGCTATTACAGTGTTGCACATTAATGCAACCCCTAGAGCAGCAGCAAAGAAAGGATGTTGTTGTAAAACAGATGCAGCAGGGAGGGTGAAAGTGTCCATCTAATGTCTATTTCCTCACACCCACTTTAGCCAAGTCAGCCTGGGACCTGACATTCTATCTACAGAGGAAAGATAACTAAGTACAGAATTCTCACATACCTTTCACTCATCTGAAGTCTTAAATTTGACAATGCTATGCCCCTTTGCCATCTGGTTGATGATACAGACAGATCTAACCATGCAGGGGTCAACTTTTGATTTGTTTATTTCTAAGTCATAGGAAATCCTTCAGGTGTTTGAAGAAATTAACACAGTGATGAAACAGTCTCACTTACAACCTTCAGTGTTGGGAGGTAAACAGAATAGCTAAACCTTGTGAAGACAGTCCTAAATTACATACCAACTACGTATGCAGGGGTGGCTGACACACCAGAAGGCTGTGCCACCCCACAGCAAGACCTGGATAGGCTGGAGAGTTGGGCAGAGAGGAACCTGATGAAATTCAACAAGGGCAAGCGTAGAGTGCTGCACCTGAGGAGGAATAACCCCATGCACCAGTACAGGTTGGGAGCTGACCTGCTGGAGAGCAGCTCAGAGGAAAAAGACCTGGGAGTCCTGGTGGACTGCAGGATGACCATGAGCCAGCAATGTGCCCTTGTGGCCAAGAAGACCAATGGTATCCTGGGGTGCATCAAGAAGAGTGTGGCAAGCAGGTCGAGGGAGGTCATCCTCCCCCTCTACTCTCCCTTGGTGAGGCCTTATTTGGAGTACTGTGTCCAAGTCAGGGCTCACTGGTTGGGAACTGCTGGAGATGGTACAGCAAAGGGCTACAAAGATGATTAAGGGACCAGAACATCTCTTTTATGAGACAAGGCTGAGGGACTTGGGTCTTTTTAGTCTGGAGAAGAGAAGACTGAGGGGGGATCTTATCAATGGTTATAAATACTTCAAGGGTAGGTGTCAAGAGGACGGGGCCAGACGTTTTTTCGGTTTTTTTTCAGTGGTGCCCAGTGACAGGACAAGAGGTAACGGGCATAAACTTGAACATGGGAAGTTTCATCTAAACATGAGGAGGAACTTCTTTACTTTGAGGGTGGCAGAGCACTAGAACAGGCTGCCAAGAGAAGTGGTAGAGTCTGTGTCTCTGGAGACATTCAAAACCTGCCTGGACACATTCCTGTGCAACCTGCCCTAGGTGGACCTGCTCTGACAGGGATGTTGGACCAGATGACCTCCAGAGGTCCATTCCAACCCCATATTATTCTGTGATACCATTTCCACACATGAGCATGAAACATGCCTTTTGCACATCAGAATTAGGTATTTTATATTCAAATGTATTGCTTAAACTTACAACAAGTTTAGATGAAATCAGATTACACCCCAGGCTAGTACACTGGTTCATTTCCTCCAACATTTTTTTCATGAAGGCCTGTAAGTTATTACTTCAGAGGAAAAAAAACAAACCAAAACTCTAACAGTATGCACCCATCCTGCTGCTCTTGGCTGTGCACAGTGGGAACAGAAATTCCTTCCTGACCCTACTAAGCGATCACCTCCTATCTTGAAGTTTGATATTCAGTTAACCTTTTCAACTGAGCTTGCATAGTAATGAATCTTGTTAACAGTCACACAGGTATCCTAAATATAAAATAAATAAAGAAGGAAAAAAAACACCAAAACAGCAACATTAAACTTTGTGACTTTCTGTAACAGTTAATTCCAGCAGTGTCAACTGGCCATGAAAAATAACGTTTCTTTTACTTGGTTCTAATTCACTCCCCTCTCTTTCATAAGATAGTTCAATATTACTGCATTACAGGGTGGGATTATAGAGAACTGATCATCTGTTACAGGAGAGAACCATCAATCACAAATACCTAACAGTCATACCTAAATTGTTATTGATGCCATCTGAACATGGAAGAAAGGCCAGGAAAGCCCACCTACTATTGCTAAGATTGGTTTCTATTTCTGGACTTTTAATATCATTTGTTTTCATTTTCACCGCAGCTTCTTCTTTTTCAAGTCTTTGTGGATCATTTTTTAAATGAATGCTCCTGACAGGAGAAAATTAACAGTAATTCTGTGAATCTCCATATTTCTTTGATGGCTATACAGAAGCATGTGCTTTTTTTCTCTCTTCAAACAACATTTGGAAGTTCTGAATTGTCACCCAATAGTAACATTCTAGATGAAATGCAGGACCCTGCAACACCCTCAATACCACCACTCTTGAAAAAATACAAGCAGATTCAGCAACTGGATCAGCACAGGGAGGTCACTGCAGAGCGCCATTTCAGTGGACACAGTATCTCCCCGTAAGGATGTCGTTCCCAGATCATATCCTAATTTACATGTGATAAGGTAAAAAAACCTCCTTATCATTAATATTAATTTCATTCTTGTTACTTATGATTACAGTGTAGGCTGTGAGAAGATAGCATAACTTTTAAACTTAGTGTACTCAATGCTTGCCAGATAAATATTTCATGACAGTAAGACAATCAAACCTTAATTTCTGTAGGACAAAATTTTCCATCTGAGAATGCTATTTCAATCTAAATAACACTGAGTTTCCGCCATTTTAAAAAAAAACAAACTAACAAATGTCCCTCACCTTGCATTGCCTTTTTGTTTTTTTAAATAAATGCATTCTTAACATGCTGATATATGGCAACTGACTGACAAACCCATTAAGACACCCTGTGCCATAAGCAAATGTTCCTTTGCCACTGAACTGATTCCCAGACTCAGGGAAACATCAGTTTGCTGATGACACAAAACTGGGAGGAGCAGCTGACACACCAGAAGGCTGTGCCGCCATACAGCAAGACCTAGGCAGGCTGGAGAGCTGGGCAATGAGGAACCTGATGAAGTTCAGGAAGAACAAGTGTCGGGTCCTGCACCTAGGGAGGTGTTAGGGGTTGATCTGCTGGAAAGCAGCTCTGCAGAGAGGGGTCTGGGAGTCTTGGTGAGCAAGCTGACCATGAACCAGCAATGTGCCGTTGTGGCCAAGAAAGCCAATGATTTCCTTGGATGCATAGAAAAGAGCATGACCAGCCGATTGAGGGAGGTCATACTGCCCCTCTACTCTGTCCTGGTTTGGCCACAGCTGGAGTACTGTGTCCAGTTCTGGGCTGCACAATTCAAGGACACTGAGCTACTGGAGAGAGTCCAGCACAGGGCTACAAAGAAGATCAAGGGACTGGAACACCTCTATTATGAGGAAAGGCTGAGACACTTGCGTCTGTTGAGCCTGTAGAAGAGAAGACTGGGAGGGGACCCCATCAATGCTTATACATATCTAAAGGGCAGGTGTCAAGAGGATGGGGTCAGACTCTTTTCAGTGTTGTACAGTGACAGGACAAGAGGCAGCAGGCACAAACTGGAACACAAGAAATTCCATCTGAACATAAGGAAAAACTTCTTTACTTTGAGGGTGCCAGAGCACTGGAACAAGCTTCCCAGAGAGGTTGTGGAGTCTCCTTTCCTGGAGATATTCAAAACCTGCCGGGGTGCATTCCTGTCCAGCTGGCTCTAGGTGAACCTGCTTTGGCAGGGAGCTTGGACTAGATGATCTGCAAAGGTCCCTTCCAACCTCTACCATTCTCTGATTCTGTGAAACTGCTAGCTCCAAGAGGTTACTTCAGTTGACTACTGAGTTGTCTACTCAGTCTTTGCTTTACCTGGCATAACTTCAAACAAGAAGTCATCTGGGAGGGCTTTAGTTAAGAGGACATCTGTCCATTAGGAAATAGACTTGCTTCAGTGACTGCCAAATAACCTTTAAATTAAAGCTTTAGCCTACTGCCAACTTTAAGGTTGTTCTCTGTTTTATGAAAGAGGTCCAGGTTAATAGGACCATTTGAATTCTAAGTAGTGGTCCAGACATTGAGCCCATCTGTCCTGTCACACTTTGAGTAAAACATGCACTCTTAGGTCTCTGTCACCACTTGAATAATGGGGATAATCTTGCCTTTACTTAATGGAATAATTTGAGGACTAAATTAGTTCACTTTTTCAAATGCAAAGCATTATATCCTTTCCCCAGTTTTCTTCATTCTGTTTCTCAATAGCTGAAGCATGTGAATGTGTGTATATGTGCAAGAGTGTGTGTATGTGCACATGCAGATAGATAAATAGATAGAAAGTAATTTCATCAGGCCATTATACAAATAAACAGAACATTAAATATTTACTGCATTTCAACGGACAGTGCATGTTGTGGCTTTGAATATCTTATCACAAAGGAATAAATACCAAACCAGAATCAAGAGTTACTCTGCTAGTCAGAAGAAATCAAAAACATTTTGTGCAGTACATAGCAAGGGTTTTAAAGCTTTTTTTTTTTTTTAAACTACACCATTATTGAGTTTAGTTGAGAGCTTGTATCTTATCCTTTAGCCTTACTACACAAAACTCAGAAGGTAGTTTTGAAGTCAACCTTAGAGCAACCAATGTTATCAGACTGAATTAGCAGGGACTGTTGCTGTGGTAGAATTGTTTTGCTTCCCTTTAAACTCATGGTATAGATCTTCTGTGTTGCCTGAGCCACCCTGTTATATACCTGTTATGCTACTGGAGGGACGACACAGTGCCTAATAGCAGTAAAATTTTTGGGTGTGATCTGAATAGAAAAAAAACTTGAGAAAATGAAAAGAAAATAAAAATGGTATCAAGTTATTCATTTCATTGGCACAGAAGAGAACGCCATACTCTGAGATGTCTATATATGTAACATCTTTTCAATCTTATCTATGTTAAAAGGAAACCAGAGAATAAATTCTCCTTTCTCTTGCTTTGCCTGCCCAGAGAGTATTATCAAGCAAATTCTTCTATCAAATCCTTCTCTGTCTCTGGAAGCACCCAGCTAGTCACTCTCCATCTCTGAGAATCTCTCTCAAACTCTCTCTCATTCACCACTTTGCAGAGTTGTTTTGTCTTCCAGGATTTTTCTGGTTCCTCCTGAAGGTGCCTTACGATACCTCAATGCTGTATATATAAAGTTTTGTTCCTCTCTTTCTGGCACTTAATGTCTTTCTAATATTCCCGCTACTATTCACCACATTTCACAATCATGGCTCATGCTGCTATCTTCCTTTTACCCCTTCTTTCCTCTCCTTTTAAGAGCTATAGAAGGGTGAAAGAGTTGCAAGGCACTTTCTGCCAAAGCCACCTCACAATTCTGCTAGATGAACACCAGGTCATAAATGTTGGAGAAAGCCAGTAGGGGCAGCAAGAGAAGCAGGGGTTATGCCCACACCTGCAGCTAGAGCTACAGTTTCTACCTGTGGATCTTCTATTGGCAGCAGGAGAGCTGTCACTTCAGCAAGTGCTCCATCAGGTCTTAGAGCTTGGACAGAGTAAGAATGACAAATGCAGAGACAGCACTCTTAGTAACTGGTAAAAGATGTGTAAGTTTTCTGTCTGATGTCAGTCCATCTCATCCTACCTCTTCTCCTGTTACCCTTTAATGACTTTTGGGTCATTCTAGCCACTTGTTCGGGCTATAATATAACTAGAACGAGGGCTGCTTATGTTCTGTGGAGAAGCCACCAAGCCAAATACACCAGTTGCTAGGGAAGGTGTGCAAAGAGGAGAAGTCTTCAGGAAGGCTGGAAAACTAGCTTTGAGAATATGGTGCATTATAGTGGAGAGGAATCTGTAGATAAGCTTTGATGAAAGAAAGGCAGCAGAGCAGTGGCAGAGCATGGTGAAGTCACAATTCAGATCCAAGTAGCTCTTCATGTAGCCTTTTAGTGTCATAGCTGAAGGACTCAGACTATCCTGGATAGTATATGGAGTCAAAGAGCCGACCAAGAGCAAACCATTTTAAACTGATCTCATTCTACATCTTCACTGCTGCTGAGAAGAGAAAAGGGAGTTTCAACTGTGACAGTAAAAGAAAGGCCAGTCAGAAGTCATCACTGAACCAGAAATGCCACATGCTGTCCGTTTGCTTCATATCATGCAAGACCAGAATCAGCTCAGTCTTTACTACTGCAGGTAGTGGAAGAGTTAGTCAGAAAAGCTTAGTATTGGAAAACATAATTATTGTTGCTCTGTGAGCTCATGTTTCAAGCAGGAGAAAAACCTCCACATTAGATTTTTACCTATTTGGAAAAGTTAGCAGGAAGCCTGTTAAATTTGGTGGTTTAACAAAAACACGATTCAATCATTTGTGAAAAACAAATACTGCAGGCATTACTAGTTATTGAGCACTATAGTTAAGCTGGCACCTGCAAAGCTGTACATATTTTTCTACTGCATTTTTGTTTGGTAGTAATCAGTAGCATTATATTGGGATTTCTAGCAAGACCAAGATTTTGTTGTGGCAGATACAGCATGAAATATATAGCAAAATAGTCCTCACCAGAAATACAGTACACTCTGATTACCCTAGAAAAACGAGAGTCAGGAAGGCAAATGAGAAAGTCAAACATATTCCCAAGGCAGTATGTCATAAAATCCAAAGCAGAATTTAGGTTTTCCAAGTTGCAGTAGGAAAACTCCCCCCTAAAACTATCCACTCTCTTTCCCAGGTGTATTTGAACACCCTCTGGCCTCTTTCGAGCAGGGGCAGCAACAGGAGAAAAATTACTTTTACCTGTGAACTTGCACATGTTTTTAGTATCAGGATCCCAGAAACATTTGATAAGTTGTTGTAACACAAGATTTGAATAATGTTGTGTGTTACTTTCTGTGTCCCGGGTTTAAAAAAAAATAAAAATAATCTCAGTACAAAATGAGTCTCGTATTTTGCCTAAGATTTGTTGTCCAATACAATTATTGGTGCTAGGTTTTTCCAACAAACAAGTTAACTGAACCAAATGAAGACCCAGGTAGAGAAAGATGACTGCTGAATTTGGTAACTGTATAAATCACTACCCTTTATGTGAAGAGTTAAATAATTTTCCGTGCCAGAAGGCACTCCTGGGTCATTATATTGTTGGATATTAGTTTGCCTAGAAGTCGCTGAAAGAGTTCATATGTCCTTAATCTATGAGAGAAGTGTTTCCATATACAAGAGTCTTTAACTATTCTTTATGATGCACATTTTCACACTGTTATTTTCAGTAAGAATTCCTCACCTTTCCTTCATTCTTTTCTCCCCAAAAGAAATACTAAATCAAGGTAGCTGAAATAACCTATTTGAAATTTCATGCTTTGATGCATTAAACATAATTTCCTTCTCTCTGTGTTTTCATCATAACAAACAGCATCATTATAGTTGACATTTACCTTATTCCACAGTATTTCTGTCATAAATTAAGAAAGAGCCATTAGATCTGTTGACATGGCAAGGAAGAAAGTACCTAACTGACATGATAAATTATTTGTGGTGATTTTTAAGATAATTCAATTTTGTCTGTACAGTACCTAAAATTAAAATAAACAACCTATTTTTCTCAGTTGGACCTGGCTTCTGCAAATACTTTTCACATAATATTTACCCTGTATAACCATCCCAACAGGACTAAAAAGGGTATACAACTCTGAAATGCTACTATTTCAATGAAAGACTATCAGAAAGACTTCATTTCAAAGAGCCTCTTGAAAACATACAATTCTAATAAAACCCCACAATAGATGGAAAAAAAAAAAAGGAAACACAAAATAAAATTATCTTCATATTATGACCTACTTTTTATTGATGCCTACTTCATTTGCTTAGAATTACTAACAAGTGAATTTTTTGAAAAGAGAAAAGCTGCAATTTTTTTTTGACTAGGTTTAACATTTTCTTCACATTGTGAAGTCATGCTGATAAATTGAAACAATTCCTATTAGCATAACTGTAAAATATGTTTTGGATGACTCCAGATATTGCATGTTCCTGCATCATCCTCATCACGCATACATAAAAATTCTACACTATCTATTTATATTACAAGCTTTCCAACTGTTACTGTTCTCCATGTTCTTTAATCTCTTTTCACTTTTCCTCTTTAATGTTTACTTTTTTGGTCTGTCTCTTTTTCATCAGCTTAAGTCACAAAAAATAAACATATGGTCAGTATACATTTAGGTGACCAATGAAGTATAAGATATTTCCAAACACCTACCTTTTGAGTGAAAGGAGTGCAATTTCACAACTGGGGACAATGACAAAGTGCTCCATTCTTCAAGTTCGTGGTCTGTTCTGAAAAGGCAAGTGGTAACAATAATTTAGCTCTTTTAAGTGTTACTAGCATTGAATAGTTCATATGTCCTAGTAATTAAGAGCATAACTACACCATCCCCTCCCCAAAAGGTACTCCATAAAGCCTCATTTTAATCTTCAGAAAATAAAATACTGACAGTAATATTGCCAGTGTAGTGAACAGCTCAATAACATTTAGTACTTTTATTAGTCGTTTGGCTACAGAAAAAGGAGGATGTGTTCAATAAACAGAATGCTTGCATACGTTACATTAACAGCAACATACTTTGAATGCTTAGCAAGGTCTAAAAGAAAAACTGAGCACTTTATGCACCCTAAACCCCCCACCTTTTAATTACCTTATTAGACAATTCTCCAGTTAGTATCACACTGCAAATGCATATAAATTATTATTTTAGATAAGCAATTACATGTTTTATGACCCTTCTTATATGCACAGATTTGTATGAACTTCTACTGACATGTGAGCTACTTATTTGAAAAGCTGCAAACATTTTAGCCTGAATATCTGTGGCCTGATCGAATACTTCTCTCGAGTATCAAAAAGTTATTCAGGTTCAGTAAATTCTGCTTCACTGAAGGTCTGCTGTGAGTACTGTGTTATTATTTTCCACTTTTACTCTTTTTAACTTATACAGAAATGGTGACACATTCACACAAATACATAGAGTTTTGGTTCTTTAATATACAATACTCCTCAAGTAATTGCAGGGAAGCATAGTGGAATTGCTTAAGGAGCAAAAGACATCTGATAGTGCTATGCACATCAGACTGTGGCCCTTGACTTGTCTGAGTTAATTGATGAGCTACAGTTCCAGATTTTAAACTGCCACTCTCACAAAGTGAATTCCGTACTGACACAAGAAGCACCCAGTGAGGGGGGAACAATAATTGTATTAAATCACATTTAAAACATTTTTGACAGGTGAATCTTGGCTAGAAGGCAGGCAATCACCTTAGGGGTTTAAAACTCTGAATGTGGTTAGCATCAAGACTTGATTACCTGACTCCTGTTCAAATCAGTTAAAGTCTCAACTGCATCCAGGCTAAACATATCTCTCTGCTCAGGGCAGAGAGGCTCAAGGCTCAACTCTCTGCTTCAGAGAGCTTCAGTGAAATCAGAGGCTTTTTACTTATATAGAAAGCTGAACACACAAACACAGGTTTGAAAGACTGGAGTTTAATGGCATAAGATTTGTCTATCAGTTCTCCATAGCATTTTTTTTACTGCTGTTCTTAACAAAATGAAGCATAAAAATCAATAATCCATAGGAACTGCCATGTCTCCTTTTTGGTTGTCAAACTTAAATGGAGAAAAAAATACTTTAGCAGATGACAGCATAAGCAACTTTAATAAACATGTTGTATGAGAGCTTCTTCTACCCCCAACTTTGGGCAAAACTACCAGGCACAATACAAAGTAGAAGAAATTTGATTTCAATCTCACTACAAATAGAAAGCAAGCAGCTGCTCATTTGTAAAAGAAAATAAAGCAACTTTGCAAGAGGCTATCAAACTTGAGCTTGAACTTAAGTATAGTCATTAAAAGGTTTACACAGAAGAAGTCCAGCAGGCAAAACTGAATTGAAACAAGCAATGAATTAAGCACTTTAATTAGCTGTGTCTTCTATCAAGCTAGGTGTAAAATGAATTATTTCAGTTAAAAAATCAACTTTTAGTAGAATGAAGTGAGAACTGAATTCTTGGGTCTTTTCAGTGGAACAGAAATAAGGGAACTATATCCCTGATTTGCTAGAAAGCCACCTTTAAAGAAAGAAAGAAGTAATCTCTAGGGAATTATAAAAGCATCCAGAAAACTAGTTTCATATATGGCAATACGATATTTTTCCAGCATTTTTGACTGAGGGTGGGAGGAACCCCACAACATGTCCTCTTTCTTCTGGATGACTTTTTGTTATCCAGACCCATGTTTAAAACAACACAGGGCTGTGGATAAGGACTGAAGCAGGAGAGGACTGTTACAAACCCTATGGGAAATAATACTAAACTAATTGATGGATGTGAATTTTGAATTCAAATCCCAGTTTCCTGTGGTATACAAAGAAATCCAAAGGGACACATCCAAGAATGGTGTACAGTTGAATAAATGGTTGGGGTTTTGCCATCAATTTAATTTTTCATTTAAAAAAAATAAAAAAAAAGAAGGCAAATGCTGCAAGTTGAACCAAAAGCTTTGCAAGATACATCGCTATCCAAAAAATCCCAAACAAAACAAAACAACAACAGCAACAAAACACAAGCCACCACACCAGAAGAAACAGTATCATAACAGATTAAGCTCTAAGGCAGCACAGTGGCTGGAACCTGAATCTCTGTACATCAGGTGAATCCCTGAAGTACTATGCTATTAATGAGGTCCAGATGAATCATGGTCGGAGCTCTCGGGCCGTGGTTCCCTGAGCAGCAACCTGGCAAGAACAGAAACATTTGCCTTCCCTGGATAACCAAACCACTGGCAGGACACACCTAGGACTTGTATGGTGGGACTCGGTGATCTCAGAGGTCCTTTCCAACCATGAAGATTCTGTGATTCTGTGACTAGAGCCCAAGACAGCAAAGGTGAAAACAGAGCACTAGGACCTCATAAGTACTCCTTGGTACAGCAATTTAAACAAGGCACCTCAGCTTCTCCTGACAGAGCTGTCCCACTTTCTATAAATAATGCTCTGGCTAAGGGAGAATGACTCTCTTCTTAGGCCAGTCTCACATATGATTTAATTTGGACCTTCTACTTTTGCAGTGAATGGCCCTGTCCATAGAAGTACTGGTTATTCTGAGATGTCATCCTTTTTCTTTTTGCCCTTCCCCCCCCACCCTTTTTTTTTTTATTGAGAATATACTTGGGAAGCTTTAAGATTAATTACAGGAAGGACACAGATTTAAAACATCTCTGAAAATGATTGCTGGTATTACCATACCAAATCCATATATATTACAAATGGCTCCACAATTAATTTATTTTTTTTTTTAAGATGTTACACCAAGGTTGCAGAGTGAGACAGTTCCACTGAAACCGTTTCGTATTTTCAACTTTGGTTTTAAAGTGCTGAGGAATGTAAGGCAAAAGGCAAAGATGTGCATTCATATTTGTTTTAAAAAAAAAAAAAATTAAAAAGAGGAAATGAAAGAATCAAAGACGCATTCAGCTAGTCTTTATAAGAGTTTGCAGTAAAAGTCAGTGCAAGTAGAGGAACCCATCCCCAACTTGACACATCCCCGGATCATAACCAGTCAAAGGAAAGCCAGTATATAACATACAGACTTCTTCCTGAACTCCAGCCCAATATCAAAGCAACTACCCTTTGTTTCAGCTCCTTTTAGTACATTTAGAGAGGGACAAGAGTACTTTGTGAGACGGAAATTGCAAGGGAGACAGAGAAACAGGGTCAGCGTTTAGCAACAAGTAACACTCCCCATCGCTCCTGTCCATTTGTGCAATATCCACCCCTTGACAGAAGTCAGTCTGAAAAATCTTTAGAGA
Organism: Calidris pugnax; assembly: GCF_001431845.1. Classification (NCBI taxonomy): domain Eukaryota; kingdom Metazoa; phylum Chordata; class Aves; order Charadriiformes; family Scolopacidae; genus Calidris; species Calidris pugnax. The sequence continues at coordinate 9,945,958 of NW_015090774.1, read as the reverse complement.
GAAAAAAGCTAAAGAACGGCGCCACGGGCAGAGCTAGTGCTGCACTATGAAAAAAAGTTAAACACTACTAATAAAAGATGAAGTGCTAATGGTACACAATAGCTGTCAGGCAACTTTGGGTTGTTTGATTTTTAAGCAAAATAATTTTTTGCATTATACATCTTCATGCAACTGAACCTGCCCCCACACGTTTCTAAAACATACATGTAAACCCTTTCCCCTCCTCAAAACATGCAAAAACATTTCTCCCCCTCAAATAAGGGGGGAAAAAAACCCCCAACATTCCATCTGGTTAGTGACATTTATGATACCACTTATACTATCCCACAGGAGACCTTTAGCTCTCCAGTTTTCAGGAAACACTCTGCTTGATGATTTCTAGTCCACATCGTCTCAGAGTTACTGATACATACTGTATGTGAAAACTGTTTGTGTCAAATCAGCTTCCATGCTATTTTTAAAAGTGCCTGCTCAGCATAGTAAGCCATCATTTTATCATAACAGTACATAACAGACAACACAGATTTGAAACACAGGGTAAATTGCTTCATTGGGTTTTGTCTGTGTGACTGTACTGTGTGTCTGTATAACTACATACTCCAAATGCATTCACATGCATTTAGATACTTTGTTTTCCAAGTATGTCATGTTTGATAATTCTATTGTAAAGCAGAGTTAAAAAGGAAACAAAAAAGTGCCCACAGTTGATAGGAAAATATCCACATAGATATTTATCTCCAAATCAGTATTTACATGAACTTTGAATTTCAATTTACACGTACACTGATACTGCAATTTTGAGAGTTGATCTGAGGTTTTTTAAGAAGAAAGCCTGTTCCTAAAGTACAAAAGTACTCCAGCACTGAACCTTTGAAAAATTTTGAAGTTAAGATAATTTTACCTGTATTGTTTTCATATACATATCGTATGTAATATAATACGCAGTTTGCTACTGGCTTTGAATTTTCCTGCGGTAGTTCTGTTGACACTGAAGTAGCTTTCAGTTCTTGCTAAAAGTTACATTAATATTTGTTTTCTTTTTATGCTCCATGTTTTGGACTTTTATATGACAAAATGTTATACTGTCTTGCTAGGGAACTGGTTAAAGCCCATTTCCTTTATAGGGGAAAACCTGCAAGTACCTTGAAAGATGCAATAATTTTGAGACTCCACAAAAGCGTCCCAAACAAAACTTCTAAAAGTCAAACATGTGCTTATATCATTTTGAACTAAAGAAGCTACCAGAAGAGCAAAGCTGCAGCCTGTTATACCAGTAGTAAAGTCCTCTCTCAACATTTCAGTAAGTTTCATTGATTTTCAATAAGGTACGTAAATATTAGTGTGATGGTATGTCTTACATACCCCCAAAAATAGTAATGAAACAAAGAAAAATTTCATATAAAGCTAGGAGCATTAATATTTCACAACTGAATAAATATTCTTTAAATTTTAACTTTACACACACACATATGTATTTTATATACATGCAAATATATTTATGCACCCATTTCAGCAACCAAACACATTTTCCTCAAAGTCTGATTTGCTTTCATTGTACGAAACATGTCTTAATACGATCTGCCATGCTGGAAAGTTGTATAGTATATACTGAAAGGCGATAGGATACCCCTGAAATATTTCATTTCTCTAAAACAAATGTCTTATCTCATCTGTTCTTCCATATCATGGAAGCTAATGATCCTGGAGATAGTAAGTGTACAAAGTGAATCAAACAGGATTTAGAACAAGTATGACTTCCATTTCTGTCTCTTTTTCTCATCCCAGGAATTTTCCTGAAGGCTTTTCCTCCCATTAAAAGAAAATTTGCTGAGTTTGTCTTATCCTTACTTCAGTGCTTATACTCATAATTTTGGCTGAAACACAAATATAGTCTGGTCAACTGACCAGAAAATGACCACCAAGAATACAGATAAATCACAGGTGCACAGATCTTTGAGTTCACTTTTAAAAGAGAGCTGGGAAAAAGAACAAGCTAATTTGATGAAAACAATCAAAAAGATTGTTATGTATCAATTGATCTTCTTTCCTGCAAATTTAATGATGATAGGTACATATTGATCTTCCCTTCCTATCATAAATAAAATCTGCTCAAAAAGATCCAACAGATCTATTTTTATATATTCTTTAGATATGTCTTTTACATCTAGAAAGGCTACTTTGATCACCAAGAATAGTTATAAGTAGGTGTGGGACCCAGACAGTTATGAGGATCCATATTTTGCTAATGTAATACTCCACTGACATTTTAACAACTTACCTAAATACATCAGACTGTTTTCACATCATTTGTTCACTTCAGACATTCTGATTTCTTTCAGCTGATGTATTCATTTCACTCAAAGCTGTCAATTTATGGTGTTCCTTGAGTGCATAAAATTTCTTTAGTAATTGGATCATGTATTTTTACTTTCCATTTTTAAAACACAGACTTTGAAAACTTACTCCTTCTCACCTGGCATTCACCTTATCTCAAAAAGATGTATGTCTAAGCTTTGTGATTTCTCCAAATATTAGTTCCATGCCTAATTAAAGCTACTGAAGTTGCCACAGTTAATCAACTTTTCAATAGATTCCCCAGCAAAGGCATTTCCTTCCTGTTTCATTCATACAGAGCTTGTAAATTACCTGATTTTTTTAGACAAATCTGAATAATCTAAAGTGTAAATATGCAGAGTCACTTATCGTAGGTTCACTATGTTCTCTGGTAGAACACTGAGGGTTGTGAAACTCTTGCTAGGGAAGCAGAACAAAATTTTGCTTTAAAAAGACATTCTAACCTTCCCTGAGCCATTTTGTTTCTGCACATAGAACTCAAACTGATTTTAATTTTTGTTTGAAATGTTTCTTTACAGAGTCTCTTCTAAATGTCCCGCAGGTGGTTCAGAAAGCCAAACAGTATTCACAAGCTGAGACAGCTTCACTAGTTTCTCTAGTGCCTCATTCCCCCCAGTTACAGTTTCCTTTTTCAAATCTGCAGATATCCCATATTGGCCCTTCTTCTACGTCAATTTTTTAATTGTTATCCATATTTTTTTAGGTAAAAAAAAAAAAGGGGTCACCGTTTTCCTTAGAAAGTCTTGTGTTTCCGTGTCTGTCTCTAAATACACACGTTTAAACATTTCTTAAATGCTTTAAAAGTTACAGGAGAATACTGGCTTTGGAATATCTGAACTTCTATTAACTAGGACAAATTGTACTTGTGGACTAAACATGTGAAATTAAATTTCTACCTCCATTTTTTTTTATTGCATAAAGGCTTTGAAGAGCCTATTTGAAGATGCATTAAAAAATATGGTTTGTATTGGTCATTCTGAGATTAACTGGAGATTTCTGGGAAAGATCTATTAAAACTACTGATTCTGAACTCGACACAGAATCAATTCAACATGGTCACATGTCTATCATGCAGTATCGTTACTGCAGCAGTGAGCTCACATCATGGATCTGGATTTTACTTTCACTGATGCTACTTACTGAATTAGCATGGGAAGGAACAGTATAAACTCTGGTAAATCAGCACATTTTTAGCACACATTATAAATAAGAATTTAAAATAAAACTGGTTAGGCTGCTTTCTTTCCATTATCCTCTCTTAACAGTGGCCAAAACCAAGTGTTCACTTTCTCTAAGTAGTTTAAGCAGAAAATACAAGAAATGAGGCAACCAATATTTTCACAAGATTGTCTGTGAGCTCACAAAAATCTAAGGTCCAGAGATTTTCTATGCCTTTCCCTACCTCCTTGTACAACTATTCAGTTCAAAAATAAAGTTTGAAACAAAGCATGGGTTTTGCATGTTTCCCAAGTTCTATGCAATAAAGTTGGACAGTCTTTGTAATTTGCATACTATTATGTAAAACAACAGTGATTTTTTTAATAGTTTTCCATATAGAGAGATTTGCTTAGTCAAAATTTACTATAAGAAGATTTTACAGCTCTCACTTATTTGGCCAGGCATTGACAGCTGTTTGTTTCTCCTGAACTTCACCTGTTTCTCCAATTTGCCTCTCCATTCAGAGTCAATCTAGTGACAGAGCAAGATTGAGCACTTTTAATTGTGCAGCGTGTCACATGTCAGATTGCCATGACACCAGGGAAGGACTCTGAACGATACATTCTCTTCTCTCTGAAAGTTGAGAACTCTTCTAATCAGCTACACTTTTCTCTGCTTTTTACTTCCACCCATCATGACAAAGATGTCAAAGCACATTTTAGAAGTTAAGGAATAAATGCACGCAAATTCTACATATTTTTCTTTCTTAACATGTCAGTCTTCAAATTATTTTTTTGTCTGAAATATGAGTAGTTTTTCTCCTTCCCCACAGTGTGTGTGTATACATACACACACACACTGTTTAAGTGTGAACAGTGACCATTACAGCAGTTAAAGAATATAACATTTTTTAAGGGGTCGCTGTCTATGGTTAATAGTTTTGGAAATAACGCTTACATCCTTTATCTACTAGTACAGATTCAAACTAAATTAGAATGTGACCAAGATATTGTGAAAGTACCTTCCGCACTATATATTTATTTACTGCACATTAAAAAAACAAATAAACAAAAAAATCTCCAACCAAACCCACTGTTCCTATGAAATTACAAAATTTCCAGGGAAAAGAGAGAAAGAAGCAGATACTGAAACTGATCTGACTAGTTTCCTAAAAACAGGAAAAAATAAGTACATCAATAAATTTGCTTCAGTTTTTCCACTTTAGACCAAGGTATGTAGGAACAGCCCAAGAATCTGATCTTGTACGTGGTTCTTCAAAAAACATCTTTGTGGAAACAACACTGGGAATTCCACAGACAGGGTTGTTCCACTGACTCCTCTATAAAATATTTATTATTATAAAAATGTTGGCACTGTGAGGTCCCTGTTATTGGGTGCTGCTTTCTATCAGTTTCTCCTCATTGAACATATTACCTTAAGTAAAAGAGACTGCAGGTCCATCTGTGAAACTCTGTGACTTTAGCTTATTCACTCAGTTACACACGTACATACCTATTACTCGTAAATGGGTTTGGATCAGCAGCCCAAGGGAATAATTCCAAAAGATTTGGGTTGTGCAGAAAAAGTTAAAGGAAGCGACAGGCCTACTCTAACTACAGACAACACATGAAAAGGAAAAAAGTTGGTTTGACTATTAAAATTAAGCTATACTTGCAGGGCTGCAAGACAGATTTTATGTTACAAACGAATATACATTAAACAGGGAGAATAAATGAAACAAGTGAAATATAATGAATACAGAATCCTACAAAACAAGTGTATGAATAGCCCATATTTAACCTGGACTGACAATTTAAGAAGACATACTTCTGATATCTTTCTCATCTCCTGACAAGACCTCGCTGTATAAATCTAACATTAAAATGCCTGTAGGATTTTATTTACAGTGAGCTGAAGACTATGCAAGTTCATCCAGCAGTTATCTCTTTCAACAATAAAATGATAGGTCAGCAAGTCCAAAGGTTTTTATTTATTTTCATGGTGTGTGAAGAGATACTAGAAGATTATTTTGCTCTGTGCATTTCAGTAACAGAGTCTGCCTAATATCAGCTTACTGGGAAACCATGTGAAAAAAAAAAACCAACAAACTCTTTTTTCAAGCATGTCATTCTGTATTGGTAACAGACATAAGATGTAGGGATTTGTGCTCCTAAATAGTGGGACATTAAAAAAAAATCCCTGTAAAGAACCTTGCAAGTGAATTCTATGCCTCAAAGTGTGCAGGGGGTCAGGAAAAGAAACAGTCAAGCAACAGGCTATTGCTTTACTACAAAAGCTAAGAGTCTTACCACAGGGCACGCACCATCCCTCAATACTGAATTTCAAAACCGCAGAAAAGCACATGACTTCAATTTCTTGGTGCCTCTTGTGATTGATTTTGTGTCAACCTCACAAGATCTGCTAGTAAACCTATGCAGCGAATTCCTTCTTGGCATTACTCTATTTTTCCTCAGCTGTAAAAAAAACCACATGAATAGAGCTACATCAAGAGACACATAATCTGACAGATAGGATAGACCTTGGAAAAAGGACACCTCAATATTCCCAAATCAGCACAGGGACTTTAATTCCTTGCATAGATATCTCAGAAAGGCATTGTGGCGCACAAAATTTTAAGCAGATACTGCTTTCAGTAATTTGTGTTTGTTTATTTGCACTTTTGGCATTCAGCTGAGGTGTCCAAACCAGAGATAAAAACCTATGCCTCAGTATATTTGTAAGTATTTATACAAAATAAGATCCATGCAATTAGAGCAGTGGCATTGTCCTGCATCTGGAAAATGCATCTCTGGGGTAGCCCACCTTTTGTTGTGCTATGCAATACAAATATCCAAAGCTAGCATCTGTCAGAGGATTCCGGTCATTTTCATGGTAGCGTTTGATAGCACCATGGGAAAAGCACCCATTAAACTCAAAAGCTGTAGCACCCAATCAATGGCTGTATAGCCATCCAAGGAGTAGGATCCCACTTGATATTCATCACCTCATAACTCACGACAGATTTGAAAAAATTACCTTTCAGCCATGTATATGAGCCATTGACTATCCCCCTTTTTCCTCCAATGGTAGCCATATGGAGAACAGATGCACACATGTAGGGTGTAAGGAACAAAAACACGGGCATGCAGGCAGAGACCAGTGTAGTATCCTGAGAAGGATCTATACAGCAAAAAGGCTCTACCTGCTGTTTTTTCCCTAGGGATGGCAGGGTGTGGCTCCACTAATCAATTTCCCTTTCACATTCCCAAACAGCCCTCAACCTTTCCACTCCTTCCTCAAGCTCAGCCACCGGGCTGAGCACACCATTGACCTGCTCACCACACGGGCGCTGCCTTTGCTCTCCTCCTGCAAGAGGTGACAGACGCTCCGTGCAGCCCGTCGCCGGGACAGCTGCACGTCTTGGCCGCCGAGCGCCTGCTCTTACTACCTTTAAATCTCCGCGCGGCTCCTGGCCGCTCCCCCTCCGCTTCTGATTGGTTGCCGCGGAGTTCCTGGTTCCGGCTACGGGTCCCTGAGTGAGGAAACCCCTCTGTGCAGCGCCATTGCGCCGCCGCCTCGGGGTCACGTCAGACCTCTCCGACCGGCTGAGGGTCCACAGGACCTGCCGTCTCCCCTTTAAACTCCCATTCTTGTTAATTTTTCTCTCCTGGCCCTTCTTCATCCTAATAACTCCATGGCAAATACGGAGTTCGGGATATGTATCCCGGTCTCCTGCATACATTCCACATCGTAGATAATATAGTCCTGCCTTTCTCCTGGATTTTAGGCATGAACTGCTGCTGCTGGTTCACATCACAGAACTGTTCATAGCGCATCTGCACTTCCAGCTTTCACGTTTGTGGTGTTTTTCTACGTAGGTGCGAGACTTTTCACAGATAATCGCAGTCAAACAGCCAATTTCTTTTTTAACAAGCCAGGGCCTTGTGCCTCTGTAAACACTCCGGGCCTGGACAGCAGCCTGCAGCTGGAGCACCTGATCCTCATTCCCAGGTTAACTGCACTGCCGTGAGGCAAGCAGAGCTGGCAAATACCTTCTTCACATTCTTAACACTATAATAATCATCTAAAAGGACGAAACGGGACCTGGAATACCTAAGGCTGTCCTTGAGCTTAAAAATCCCCCCAACCGTTTCACCCCTCAAATACGAGGATGATGCACATGTTAACTCGTAGCAGATCCTCAGACAAGAGGATATCACTCAGCAGGACTTTCATGTGTGCAGAGCAACCCTGTTTGTCACACAGACACAGCTCTTTTGCTTTGCATCTGTGAGATTCCCCAATGCCATAAGTGCTGCAAGACTCCCAGCAAGACAGAGATTATCATCACTGCTATTTTAATCAGTTGAATTTTCGTCTGTAATTTTTGGATGGGGACAGACCGCACCATTCTGCATACCCTGCCCCTGGTGGGGTTTATAATAACAATAGTCAGGCAGAAAGTCCATTCAAAACACAGTCTTCTTACTTTGCAGGAGAGTACTGACCCAGTCTAAAAATTTCACCACGTTAATAGTGTTAAATTACTAGCAGGAGAGTATAGTCACACAAGCTGACAATTTCAAGATGGAGTTGAATGGAATCACCAGGTTCAAACAGGTCGCATAAATGATAAAAACTTTGCTCTACAGCCTGAAAAAATGTTTCATAAGCTTCACATAGTGGTACCTGGTTTAAATGAACAAATCCATATTCTTCTAGCACTGAATCTCTGGATCAGCCATTCCCACCGCTGAACATCCTCTGTGGAAGCCATGGAACGATCTGAACAGTAGCCTGTGTCTTGCACAGAGCAGCACTCAACAGCTGTAAAAAAAAAAAAGCCAAAACTTAATATTTAGAAGTCTGAAATCTTGAGCAAAGAGAAGAAAAAAAGATGAAAATCAGTTGTACAATGAGTCTTCCAACAGAAGAACCAGAAATGCAGCTAATATCCCCGTTCTGCAGCCACAAGAGAGAAAGTGTCTCTCTCCTTAGATTCAGTACCCAGACTTGTGCAATTACAATAGCTACAGGAAAATGCTTTATCCTTCTCGAACAGATAGTTTTCAGCTACTCTGTAGACATGATTTGGGAAGAGTCTGGTGATTTCTGAGATCTGACAGAAGCCTAAATCTGAATAATTTAGCTGATGAACTCTATGCTGAAAATCCAGTAAAAATTTACTAGAGTTCAATCTATAATGGGGGGGACAGGACAGGACACGACACACGGGAGACAGGCAGGACAGGACCAAAACTAACGGTGTTTTCTGATAATATGCTACTATATTTCAATATAGAGACCTTACTTAGGCTGTTCCTTGTTTTGTCTCTTGCAGTGACTAACCAGAATGGTTTATTGGAAAGGACCTCTGGAAGTCATATGCTCCAACTTACCACTTGAAACTAGGCTAATGGCTTATTATTTCTATATATTTTAAGCATTACTTTGGTTTTAAGTGAGTGAACAGTAGAAGGCAGTCTCAGAGACCTGCCTTTTCTTGAGAAACACATCCCACATTTTATCAGTATTCATAGATGAAATATTCTACTGAACTGGAACAACAGACCTTAGAGACACAGCGTTTCTGTTTCACAGAAATACACATTTCTCTTTATTCCCCATTGAAATTACAAGCAATCCTTACGTCCTGCTTTACATATGAGAACAGAAACAGGCCAATGTGAAAGTAAGGTGATCTCTTCACAATAGAAAGGTGGCCTCTACTTGTAACCATCCCCATGTGGAATGGAAACAACCTCCTTTCCTTTCCGCTACATGTATTTTAGCTTACTTTGTCCAAAGCAGCAACAACAAAAAAGATAAGTTGCTAATTTGCAGTCCAATGTGTTTTCATCTCAATCTCCATCTATTTCTTCTATCATTTAAAGAGAAGAAACCAAGACCTGCTTCATCTTACAGTTGGTGGAATATCTGGATATATCTTCACGATGCAGGAAAATAGGGTCTTGTGTCTGACATATGACAGTGTCTTAAGGAGTTCTACTAATGTCTGCTCAAACTATGATGATGGCTTAGTTAATTAGATGTCTCATCCTCAGCTGATGGGCCTGAAGGACCCATCACTTAAAAAATGGGCAGATTTCTCTGCAGTTTGATACAATTTCTTAGCAAGTCTCCCTGTGGTTCATTTTTTGTAAACGACGGAGAGAAAGTTACCACTGGTATTTTAAGTTAATATGGCTCATTACCCTGGTTACATGTGGAAAGAATTTTAGTAGTTTTAGTATTAAAAGATTTTCTAAATTATCATGTTAATTAAAAAACAAACAAACAAACAAACAAACAAAAAAACCCAAAACATTTACCAACACCTTGTATTTCAAGTTTCCTGTTTACTGCCCTATTATTTGGAAGAATGGCAGTGTTTATTTAGGCAGATAGAGTACTGCTTATCTGAGCCCTTTGACTTCCACATGGAAATAAATGAGAATCTTCCTTTTGACTCCAGTAGGCTTCAGTTCAAACACTTCATTTTTAGAATTGACATCATTTAAAAGACACAACTAGCTACCCACTTAACGGCACACCATGTTACGTACTGCCTTCCACTATTTTTAAAACAACAAAATAATCAAGAAATACACACCACACACGTGAACACTTAGACACAAAAAAGAAAAGGGCAGACAAAATACATCATGCAAATTTGTTCCATCTCTGGTGACTCCGGTATAGGTGGTGAACAAAGTTAAGATCTGATTTCTGCAGGACTTCTATAAAGGGAATTTTTCTCACAAGGGAATTAAACAAAAATGAAGTCACAATGCCATGGGGTTTTATTGGTCATAATGGAGCAAAGATTACTTCACAGGCTTACATAATAGAATAAATAGTCTTTTGAGAAAAAGACTGTCTACTGACATAAAAGACTGGCTGACATAATTACATAATTAGGATTCCACTAGAATAAGGGGAAAAAAACCACATCTAAACTATCAGAATCTACTACCAAGTAGAGATTTTTTGTCCCTTTGTATAGTAAAATAATTATGTAAGTGAAGTCTTGCCTTAAGGATGATCCTGGGGTGCTCTTCAAATGTGCTTGCAAGTGAGTAATGCCCAGAGGAAAATGACTTCAAAAGGTCAAGAACCGCCCTATCTCCCATCAGCTTAAATGCTAAAAGCTTAAAATGAGGAAAACCTAAGCTATCATGGTCTCTTTGTAACATACCTGTCTATGTAAAGAAAATTGAGTAAGTGCTCCTCTAAAGCGCAAAGGAGACAGCAGGTCCCATATAATACAGGAAAAATTGTTACTGTTGCATTCTGTGGCCAGGTTGTTGGCAGCTGCTATCAATTTAAGTGTTTCACAAACAAAATTGTTCTCGGTGATTTCTCTCACTTAGTATTGTTAGATAAAAGTAGTAAGAAATGGGGGTGGATTTGTTGAGTATGCTGGCCTACTACTTGGATAAACAATAGCTCTGTGTTTATTTCAATATGTCACAGAGCACCAAGAAAGATATTAAAAAGCTCTGAACATCAAACCAAAAGCTTATTCATATTTTCAAGAAAATTCTGTATATCAAAGGCCCGCGTAGTTAACTGCTGCAACCTCACTAAGGCAATAGTTCTACCTGCCAAATCAGAATCTGCACTTCCCTCTAGACTCTTCAAGTTTCTGAATACCTGTCTGCTACAGAAATTGCACTAAGTCTTTCTTCTATAGGATTTGCTTCCCTTGGAGGATTTTTTCCAGACCACATCACTTAGAATTAAAATTGCAAGCATCAGACAGTCAAATCCATTGTGTTTGAAGGCTACAGTGTGTTGAGTTCAATGAAATTTGTGGCTGTTCATCTATTCGTGAAACCAGTTCTTTAAACACAAGGGTCATGTCTACTCCTAAAACTACAAGATACTAATTATATTATGTATATTATGTATATATAAGTAATATGTAGTAAATTTCTTTATGTAGGTTACAGGTATTAAATTAAATTCTTTATTAAGTTACTCCATTAACTATATTTTTCGGTGCTGCTTTCTTGAGAAATTATTTTATTCTGTACACTTTCAATGGGAGAAATGTTATTTTTACTTTTGTTCTCCGTCAGTAGTAATAATACTTAAGTTACATGATAGTATTTCATAGTATTTCATAGTATTTCAGCTATTATTTTCATTCTTTTCTGCTTTAGGTGATTCCTCATAATTCTCCAGTAGGCCTTTATGGATAGACAAATACAGTAAACTGTCTTCTGGCAAGAGAATATATTTCAGTTTAGTCAGCAATCATTTGTATAACTGTTCTCTTCAACTTTCAAAATATATATGTTTTAAATTGTAAAGCTAGCTCAATTTCAAATTCAGGTATCATGTGTCAGAAGATTCTCTCTCATTTTATATTGTTACAATTAACCGTTGGCTTGTTGAATAGGAATTGCTTGTTGGGCTTTTTATACTAGAAACAATATGAAGATACTTTGTTACCATAAACTGTAGTTAATTACATGAGAAAATGAGTGTCTCTATTAGGAATAGTTATATGGTACTCTAAACGTAATTTGAGAAAACACACATGTCCGAATATACAGATGCAATGGGTAAAGTTAACACAGAGCATGGAATATTAACTCAATAATTTCCTGCCATCTAGATACTTTCCTTAACCATGTAATTTTTAGCTTAAGACAACAGCATAAAATTAGTATTATTTGTGTTTTGGAAACAAGATTTTTTTGGCACATTTTAGTTAAATGGATGATCACTGAAGCATTCACTTGACAGATTATAAACTACTCATTATAAGTTACGTTATTTCAGAACTATAATTGCTGGAAAAGTTTTAAAGTATTTTCTTTTGTTTTGAAATAGAGAAGTAATATTTCATTAGCTTCCTTGTATTCTAAGCCAACTTCATTCAAAATAGCTGATCAAAAGTTATCTACCCAAAGTGAAACTCCTCTGAAAGTTTTCAGTTCAGTTTATAGAAAATTAAAACAGAAGCTGAGTTGTACTGATTGCCACAGTTCTCACCAGCTCCTTCTTTGGTAAAGACAACTGGAAGGCATTTTGATTGCTCCCATACCTTCTATATTCTGTAACAGAGAGGCAACTTACCTACTGCTGCACAATCCTGTGCAGAGCTCCAACTGCCAAGTTTTTCAAAGGCAGGGATTTTTTGTTTATATATATATATGTACATGTTACTTTTCAAGCTTTGTAAGAAGAAGAAAAAAGCAAAGAAGGAAAACATGTTCAAAGTAACTAGGAGGGACCACCACGAAATGTGGTCTTCCAAGTTTTTTAAAATGATGATGACATGGGGCTCACATGTCATTAAGAATATTGTTCAGCTACCAAATCAGAAATAACCACACTGCTGTTCTCCAACCACATGCATCACTATAACAGTTCAAGTTACAGTCTGCAACTTTGAAATGGAAATGAAACTTTGAAATGCATTTCTAAGACAAAGGCTGCAATGAATTATCCCTTTTTAACTTGACTAATTAGCTTCACTTCCCCTGAGTCCCTCTTTAGTAGTTTCTTTTAACTTCAATGTCACCCTTTCACAACGATGACACTGATCCACATACAAACCCATTATCACAAGTAGGCTCTTGCTTAAATGATTCCTACAAAGAGAGAGGGGGAATAAACAATAAACAAGACTATTAGCTTGACAGGTATAATAAATGAGAAGATTCTTAAAAAAAAAAGAATTATATCTGCCAACAGAGATCAGTCCTAAAACTTTTTAACATTAGGACTTGGAACATAAATATCTTTTCACTTGCTGGTACATGAGAAGAGCATATCTATATGAATGTATGTATTTATTATACATTGCATTGAAAGTGACTGAAAATTACTCTTTTGCACTTTGGCTAGAACAGTATTGCATGCTGTCCTAATCTAGCAACAATTTATTTTCTATTATGACCTTTCCTAATGGTCAGTAGTTTCTTTCATATACTTTCATTACATTCACTTATCTATGCAGATCCTTTTCTACAAATAATATCTTGAATTTATATTTAGGGCTTTCCCTCTCAAAACGTATTTTGATGAGAGCAAGTATCTGAAAGGTTAAGAAACTAACATGTTTTTGTAACCACCAGAGTTAATTCTTGTTATGAATTTATCTTCTAGGTGGTGAGATCAACATACTTTCTAAACCTAACTGGGCTATGAAAAGACCATGGTATACATTAATTTGTTATTTCCATATATACAAACAAAATTCTACAAAAATAACAATTCCACTCAATTAGTAAGAAAAGGTAATTTATTTGCTCACTCCTTTGCTTTCCAACTAGTTTCTATTTGAGAACTATTATTAAAATGATATATCAAATTGGTTAATCATACATGATTATGTATGTATTTTGTATGTATTTTTTGAGTGTAACCTAACTTAACACAAGAGGCTGGAATTTCTGTTTTAATGCAAACTGCCCTCTGAACAGAGAAAAAAATCAGAATGCCTCAGTTTCTCTGACTCCATGCGTGCCCAAGGGGAACAGAGCATAAATAATTTCTTCTTATTCATAGAAGAACCTGCCTACCTCCTGTTGTGAGCAGGGACTGAAGTCAGATTTTCTTCTGCTTTCCATTCCCCCTCAACCTACTTATTCTCAGTCAGGAAGCTGGAAAATGAGAAGAGGCTTTCTACAATTTAGCTGGAGTGACAGCGGTGGCAGGGATAAGGCAATGTCTACTGCTTTATACTCTGCTTCAGCTCTGAACAGGAGTAGAGATAGTCTGTCCTTAACCATTAAAGGTTTTCTACCCACAACCTCAGTGTTCGCAGTTTAGAAGCGATCTCCCTGGCAGAATATTATCCTCACTAAAATTAGTAAAAAGCAAACGGTCATAATGCATGGGCAGAAAGCAAAGTATTTGGAAGCAGTTCAAACATCCGAAAATAAGGGGTTTGGTTATTTTCCTTTGCTATTTCTCGCATTCCAGCTAAAAATTCAGTTCAGTGCTGCTCGTTCAGCTGAAGGCCTGATCCAAATTTCTAATCAGGCACTAAGATTATTTCAGCTGTACTGGAAATTTGTATTGGTCACTGGTGACATAAAATGCTAAGTCAGGATTATTGTGCCAAGTGGTGTTCAGGCTCGAGCAGGGTGAAGCTGTTAAGCAGATGCAGTGCTTTTAGGTTGGAAAGGAATTCACAACTCCTGTAGAATGCCAAGGAAAAGAAGAAGGTTTGAGGTTCTAGAATGAAACTGGATGCCTTTCTGTAAATTATGCAATGAAATTTAAAAAAAAATAAAAAAAAATAAAATAAAGTAAAATAAAATATTGAGTGTTAAGCAGTTGTAAAAGGGTAAAATGAAGCAGCAGTTTGTAATACAGGAGATAAAACCTAATTGCAGATTGTGACTTGGAATGCTCTATGCTGCTGTTGTGCTAGCAGTATATTCAGTCCCAGTTTTTCCCATCCTCCTCAGGCTTCTAGTTGTCCATTCTACCCGTCACCTCTGCCACCTCCTCTGTGCTGGTTCAGGAGTTTGCATAGCTCAAGTCTGCAAGATGAGCTCCTATCTTCAACTGTGGGCCTGCTGCTCCTTAAGAAACCAAGATAAGTCCTTCTGGCATAACAGGAAATCGGGCAATGGGAGAAGCAGTGGAGGACTGGGAAAAGGAGGATGTGCAAATCGATGATCGCAACATGGAAACAGGACACACAGCTATGTTGTAGCAAGAGTAATAAGGCATATAGTAAGGAAGACAGTATGTGAACATGTGGGAGTAAACGTGTGAAAACCAATAAACAGTGTGGGTTTGGTGAAAATCTAGTGGGTCACACCAAAAGACTCTAATAGCTGGCTTGTGCATATGTTTATTTCTGATGTTACTTTAAAACAGTAGTAGTAGATACGGAAAACTAAGTTGGGTTTGGATTGGACTATGAGGGCATTACAGGGTAATAATATAGTTCTGTACCATAGTGACATTGCCTTATGGCATGCACAATAGGATTCAAGTGTAATATAATGTAACATCTTCTAACCACTAAGTAGCATTGCATATGTTTCAGTGAGCAATATACCTTTAAACAAAAAAGACAGCAAAGCAACAAATAAATGTTATTTTGGCAAGTGCAAAGCTTAAAAAAAAAAAAAAAAAAGCCCTGACAAAATCCACCCTTATTGTAACTACTACCTTCTGCATGATCAATCAATTACCCAACGTAAAGCACAGGAGTTTGTTTGGCATGGCTCAGTAGAAATGTCATAAACTCATGGTATTTATCATTTAGACAATTTTTCATTCTGAATTTTTACATGCTGCTACAGAAATGGCTTTAGTCACCAGGAAAGTATTATTACTCGCCCAGCATACAGCTCACTTACATTGAGATGTGGTGATAAAGAATAGTGCATCCAACAGAAACAGCAAAAGAAGTTGAAAGCAGTTAGACTTCAGAGAAGGTATATAAAATCTCACATGACTAGAGCATTTTGATGAGAAGTTCTTGACTCCTGTTTTTAGAAGCAGTGCACAAGTGCACACCTCATTATTACCTCTCAGTAGAAAGTCACTGTGAGAAAATTGCATGCTATTTGGGGAATTTTATCCCATATGCATGGTCAGAAAAAAAAAATCCACAAAAAACCCCCATCTTTAGGGGCAGATTTGTCTTAGTCCCTTTTTTTTTTTTTAAATACAAGAGTTAAACAGAACTACTCTGGTTTGCTTGGTTTATCAAACAAGGTATAGGAATTTAGATTTCCACAAGAAAACGCACAGTTTCTTACCTTCTAAAAATACTAAATTGATTCACAGAACTATACCAAACTAGACTGAGATAAAGAAAAACACTTAATAAGGTAAATACAATCAGAATGCTACTGTAGTGAAGTGTTAGTGTAGTGTTACAGGAACAAAACCATTTATTTTTGGAATTATAAAGCAATTATGATACAAAGAGACTATTGGAGCTATTGCTTCAAGCCTTTACTGATTGTACTACATGGTCTCCTACACAGTATCCAACAATACACTGGGTATTATTTGTGCTTTCTGGGGAAGGCTGAAAAGCATACAAAAAGTTTTTCAAGATTGCCACCAAATATTGTATAACATAATATATCCTATAGCTAAAAATGTAAATGTTGGCAAAAATGTCAATACAAGAAAAATCAAGCACTGGGAATAATATGTAACTCTGAGCTTTAATCCCCCTTCATGAGAAAAAAAAAAAAAGAAACCTAGGAGAGTCTCACTGATATATTGCTATAGATTTTTCCCCGCATTCAAATGCATGCTGTGTATAGTATATTTATGAACATATAAATATCCTTCTTGTCTCAGGTCTTTTAAAAGGAGCACTCTGATTAGTATGGAAGAGAGAACCCAAATGATATTTACCAATCCTATTAAAATGTGTATTAAAGGTCCTATTAATTAACAAGCAATTTTATCTTCAAGTATACGCCCCCAACACTGGTGAATTTCACTAGTACCATAGAGTTCTTCATCAAATTTTCTTCAGAAGTACAGGGTTTGATTATGCCAGAGAAAGCATATACTGTAATAAAATACACATTGTGATCCAGCTGGAACATTCCTACCTGCTATGACAACCATCAGTTCCTGATTTAACACTAGTTTGTAGTTGCATCAGGCTTAAAAGGTAGCAGCAATTTCTTATGTAAAGAAAAGCAGAAAGTGAATTTGACAAAAATTAGATGTCAAAGCTGATGGAGCAAACAACCCCTAAAAACAAATACGGGACAGAACTGTGGAAAAAATAGTTATCATCTTCAGAATATTTCAAGTTAACTACCTATTTTTTAAAAAACAAGATTAGGCAAAACTAGTAAAAATATTTCAGGTGATAATGTCATCCAAGTGAGGAAATACATCTCTTAGTTACTATGAACATTACACATGAGAAAGTGTGGACCTAAGCTCTCTGTGCTTTTGCTTTATGTATAGCACAATAAAACTAGTGCAGAAGAGAAGGCAGACACTCTCTGCCTAAAATATGACCAATAAACAAAACCCCCCAAATTCAGTCACTTTATATGAGACACAAGCTTCACACCATGGAATGCTTTCAATTTACCTGTTTTGAATAATTCCTGAAAACAGAGAGAAGAGGCATTTTCTTGTGTCTTGTAGATTAATTCCTTCTACCAAGGAGA
The DNA here is from genome assembly GCF_001431845.1 of Calidris pugnax. NCBI lineage: Eukaryota > Metazoa > Chordata > Aves > Charadriiformes > Scolopacidae > Calidris > Calidris pugnax. The sequence continues at coordinate 9,928,307 of NW_015090774.1, read as the reverse complement.
GAACCATGAGGACTAATCTCCATGAAAGAGTGCATGGCCAGGCTCCCTGACCTTCAAATGAAGGGACCTGGAGTCTCAATTATTTACTAACTCTGCTATTGACACAATGGCTTTCCTGTTTTCAGCCTCTTCCAGGCTGAAAAACAGCCTGCGGAAGAGCGAAATTCAATACCATTTAAGGTTCTCTTAATTCCTAGTGAATTCTTCTGCTTGTAGTTCAATGCCTACTCAGTGCAGATTCAGGATTACCAGTATGGTTTACATATGGCCTGAACATCACGCTCCAGATGGATGTTGGATGAAAGTTAGAAAAGTAAAAAATTAAAGAAATGGAACAACCCCCCCAAAATACACACACAACCAAACCCCACCCCCCACCCCCCCTTTCTTATGTGGATAGCAGCCACTCTAGATACACAAGCATCAACTGTAACAGAAGACACTCCTTAATGTTAACTTAAGGATAATTGAAATAAGACATATGACTATCTTACTGTGACCTACAATTTCTCATTAACCTTCCCACTCATTTTACAAAAACATTGAAGAAAACCGAAAAGAACGTCAGATAACCGAATACAATATATTTGTTATGACAGTAAGTTTTTTTTCCCCAAAAATTTTTCCCAGTTTTCCCAGATTCTGAGTTAAACATCTTTGACAGCTAGTGTTATCTCCTCCTCACTTTCTACTGATAAGTTAACTCTCTTTACGATCAACATATATAAGCACCTCACACATGTATTTACACAAACATATGATCTCTTTTAATTGCAAGTGGAATATTCACCTGTCAGTTCCTGAACCACCCAAAGAATTAACTAAAACTACTAAGTATTATCTTTGAAACAGTACTGCTCTAAATACATTTAATTGAACCTTTTTCTACAGGGTAAAAGGCAAAAGGTAGACATGAGACAATTTACCACAGGCACACAGGAAAGCTCTTTGACAAGTTAAACCTCCTAAAGCATTCACTGACATACACGACAAATAACAGAAATACATTGCTTTTCTCAAAGGAGAATAAAAAAAAAAAAGAAACATTTAATAAAAACAAATTATCAGCTGGAAATTTGCAGCTCATAAAACAGCTTTCAATCTGTCAACACTCAGAGGCATCACACAAAAATTCAAGGGCAGGTGCAAAGACCAAGACAGCTCTTAAACTTCCTTCCCCCATTTGTCCCTTTATAATTCTATCTGAAAGTGTTTGCTTTATGAGACACGAGAGTTGATACAACTGCTTTGTGATCATCACACAAAGACATTCACTTATGAAGTGGATAGGTATCTTTGAAGGGCAACTTACAGAAGAGGCATCAAATTTTGCTTCAGTTTTTAGAAACTGATTCTAAAAACACAGCTCCTTCACCTCTGAGCTTTCATTTGAGCTTTCATCAACCTTCATAAAATTTAAGCAACTGGGGGGCAAATTAGCCCACAGAGTCTCTTATTTAATCTGACCTTTTAAATGGTTGAGCCTTTTCTAGCTGCATTTGGTATTTTTGTGTCTTTATTTGAGTGACCTTTATTTTTTCTGAACCAGCTTTTCTTTCTGGCACCTGTTAAACATTCTATGAAACTACATAAAATAGCATGGAGATAAGTGCAGGAAGGCAGGTGACAGAAATTCAAATCAACAGCATGAATTTAACCCCTGACATTTCACTAAAGATTTGGCTACCTTGTCTAACTGAGTAAAGAACTGTATCTCAACAAGGTTTGTAAGCCTGAACTGAAACGTAACAGACAATCGCAGATTCATATAATTGGATTCAAGTAATTGCGGATTTCAGATATGCTGGAAAAAGATGGGAACAAATGGCAACATGTGGTATAGCATGAAAAGGTATTCCTTTGAAGAGAGTGGTTAGAAACATAGTAGAACCTTAAAAATGAGTACAGTTTATTTCCATTAGGAATTGGAAGTTTGAAGAGATTAGGTTTTTGTCTTTTTACTTCAATGGTCAGGACGTGGATATTATATCTAAATGTTTGTGAACTTGTTTGTATTTAGTAGGATTTATGTTTGAGAAAATATACCTACTGTACTATACCACCAGCACTTTCTTACTTAAAAAGATTTTTACCTACACAACTAAAAGGAAAGATGACACAAAAGTAAGAAAATCAAAGTGAAAAGGGAGGGGGTCATGCTGGCCATTTTACTGCCCTATAATCCTTCAAGTGTCTCTGATCCTAACAGATTAATTATGTGTCCATACTGCACAAGTAAACAGCAGTAGACTTCCCCTACCTATCACAACACTATCACATAGTGGGGAGCAGTTTATTTGATAAAAATTCTAGGGTGAAAGAAGAGACAAGCTTTTAATCAGATTTTGCAAGAAAGACCAACTTGTCCACAGGTTCCTCAAAGACAGGATAAGTACCTACCATTCACAGATAAGACAGAACATTTCATTCAGTGGGAAAACACCTAATATTTGATTCAATATAGACAAAGGTTGCTTTTAGCTCTTGAGAAACAATATAATTGGACTTCATTACAGTCCTTACAAACATATTTAAGAGTTTGCATTAGGGATCTCCAGAAAGTGTTACTTCTCTCCAGTAGCAATATTAGTGGCACCTTCAGAAAGCTTCAGCTTGCAAGTGAGATACAGGAGAGATTACAGGCTTGTACCTCTAAAATGCCTATTTAACAGAGATATGGGATCCCGTGGGCCAAATGAAGCATTTTAAAAGAAAATTTCCCCAAACTTTAAACTGAGTTGCTACAAGAGAGGTTCTTAGCACCACTTGCAAAACTAAAGCTTTTCCTTTCTACCAGTTTCATGAGTCTGTGTTCTTTGGGAATCCTTAAAGTACGTGGAAACCAAGGCGGGACAAATTAAAGAGGAGGGTGAGTGTCTTCTCTCCTTCTGCACTGGTAAACAGAGCTGGCTCTCCTCTCCAGACGAACGGTTCAAATACAAGTGCCAGTATCATCGTGAAGGCAACATGTGTCTTCCAACCTCTTTTGCTATGGATAAAAAATGCGGGATTAGGCTCTCCAGCCCGTTATCCTTAATCATATCTGTGAGGGAGAGATTTCTCTCTACATTATTCACCCCACACCAAAAAAACCCGAAACCCCTTGTTTAAATACTTAAATCATAGGGTGCCAGAGTGTCTCTCCTATGAAAACAAGCAGAGAGAGTTGGGATTGTTCATCCTGGAGAAGGCTCCTGGGAGACCCTATAGTGGCCTTCAAGCACCTAAAGGGGGCCTACAGGAAAGATGGGAAGGGACTCGCTATCAGGGAATATAGCCAAGGAGTAATGGTTTTAAACTGAGAGGAAATTTATATTAGGTTTTAGGAAGAAATTATTTACTGCACGAGTGGTGAGGCACTGGAAACGGTTGCTCAGAGAAGGTGTGGATGTCCCATCCCTGGATGTGTTCAAGAGAGGTGTCCCTGCCCGTGTCAGAGAGGTTGGAACTAGATGGTTTTTAAGGTCCCTTCCAACCCAAACCATTCTATGATTCAATGAATGTAGTTACAAGGACAAACAAATGTATCAAGTTATACCTAGACATGATTCTTAATGTTTTGCTATAAAACGCTTGTAACACCACCTGTTTCCACTTTCGCCCCTTTTTTTTTTTGGTGTAGACTCTTCAGCATATACATTCTGTTCAACAAAAAGCCTCAAGAAAATAGATACTTTTTCTATAGCTACAATTATTCTAAGGTGGAAAACTCCATTTAAACTTTCTTAGAAAACACATAAGAATCCAAGATGAATAAGAAACACCTATTAAAAAAAAGCATTAAAAGTGAGGAAGCAGCAACAGAACTATTTGTTTTGCTGGCTAGATGGATACCAGCAACATCTAAGGGAATTAAGAATCCCATAAAAGAAGAGTTAAAACCTCAAGGAAAACAATTACCTGCATTATAGTAATTGGTAATTTTGTCAGTTAGTGGCTTGCATTTGGTGGATACAATAAGCAGTAATTTTGGTAACCCGCAATTCATTGCCATAAGCACGCAAGAGAAAAACTCAATTCCCAGTCTCGTATAATAGAAATTACAGCACAGATTTATAACAATCCGGGATTTATAATGGTCCCAGATGATTAGACAAGGTCTGAGAGAGAAAATAACCTAAGCATTGCATAATCTATCTTTGTAGAGAAAGATGTGGGCCCACTCTAGCATAATGAATCCAAACAGGCGGTAGTTGATGTAATGCCTGAGCACTTCACAAGTAGATGGGTGTTAGTAAGCAGTGCTGATTAGCTCATCCTCTAGATAATTTTAGTTCTTTAGTATAGTGGACAAAATTTTGTGACATCCATGCATTGAAATTCAGAAGCTAGTTGTCTAGATATTATGGTCTATCGTATTATGCATAGCAAAACCAGCAGCAAGAGTAAGCAAAGACAGTTCTTCAAGATGGCTCACGCAGATGGAGCAGAAGCAATGTTTGGACCCAAAAATCATATCAAACCTCTCTAGGCAGCCTGAGTTATTATATGCGTGAAGAGCACAACTACATAAATCTGGTATTTCTCCCTATCTGTGAGTGGCAGGGGACAATGACACATGCCTTTTGTTCTGAAGTGATGAAGGCTTCTGAAAGGGTTTCTGAAGTTCACCTTCTTCCCCTGGAGTTCTCTCATAAAGGACAGAGAAGCACAAGTCTCTGTGGAGCACTCTTCTCTGGGACGTTCCCTATCCTCCTTCCTCACATGCCATTTCATAATAAAGAGCTTTTCCTGCTGCTCCTACCATTTCTTATGGATGGCATCCTAGTGTCAAAACCTCAAATTAGACAGAATTGCTGCTCTGCTGCCTCAGACCTCTGTTCTTCACCAGGCAGTAAGCAAGCCATACTTCAGTTGAAACAGAGGTGGGCAGGAGATAAATCATCTCTTCCATCCAGATGATCCTGATACATAAGGCCAGGAACATACGCACTGCCATGGTTTTTAGCTTGGTCACCCTGTCTTCTCTGCAGCATTCATGTTCCCCTGGGGTTTACCTTATAGGAGGTTATTTGGAACAGAATACCTCAAAGGTCTTTCTGCAAAAAGGAGTTGGGACAGATACAGCAAACAGTAGACATCTTTGAAGAAACCAATGCAGAGAAAGGCTGAGAGCTATAGGAGTCAGAACAGGGGTTTAAAAGCCCCAAAGTGCATTGTGTCACATCAAACTCCTAACTGTTCAAAGTAGAGTACATTAGATATACAAGGGAAGTGTCTGCCTGGGCCAGGGAGCTGAATCAATATTAAAAGGGATCAAGTAGGAAATGTCTAACTGCACTTTGAATAGCTAATTTAAGGGAGATGAATCTTATCCTTAGGGCCACATTTTGCATCCTTTCTTCCCTCCGAGTAGTACATTGCTTAATCCAAAATGACTATTTGCAAAGTATATATCTTTGCAAAATGAGCAAGGGTATTACAAGCTGACAGTTAAACTATATAACTCCAGAGCCAGGGACTAGCTTTATTGTACGCAGAACAAGCTTTGATTGTGCTGTTAGGTACTACTGAATATACAATTATTAACTAGATAGAAAATAAGCTAAGCAAGCAAAGAATCCTGAACATAATATTTGTTGCGGAGCTCTCTTATTGACAAAATGTCAAGTAAGAAAAGAGATTCCTCTCCCTTCCCCCTCTAACTTTATGGTTTCTTACTTCTGGTAAACTTTTGAACTGTAAAAATGCTGCTATACATACAAAAGGACACAGGACAGTTGTAAGAAGACCTTCATTATCCTAAGTCTTAATGACAGTCAGTTTACAGAAGCCTAGCAGTGTGATTGCTGTATAATCCCATTGGGCTGATTATAATCTGTACATACTATAGTTGTGGTTCCAAAATTGGTGTACTGAATTCAGTACTGCACAGAACATTGGATTTAATACCAAATAATGACATTTCACATAAAATTTATAGTGCAATTTCCAGGTGAACTTTACAGACCAAAATCAAGATATCATAAAAGGAAAAATACATGTTTTATTATCTTTTATTACTTAAGATATTAACCTATAATAGCATTAGTCAGGCAAGGTGCAAGTTACTAAACAGTCGTAATCACATTTAATCTGATTTCCAGTATTTCACCAATTAAAATTTTTCCCGTTTTCACTGTAGCATGCCAGTAACCAAGACTTAACTGTAGATCATTATTTCTTTCTTGTCGTGTTGACTAATGTATATTTCGGACCCCCCCATGTCCAAACCCTGAACCAGTGCTACTGCTTCCTATGACATGGGTTACATTCTGTACTTAAACTAGAGGCTGATTACAACTAGAATCCAAAAGGAAGGTCAGTAGGTGATGCGGTTGCAGCAAGGTGAATGGAAGAAGCCAGAATTGATCAGGAGAACTGTTAATGATGAAAATAAACCTAAACAAACCAACCAACCCTCAAAACCTGACCCAAAACAAACATCAATTCCACTTGTAATAAAGATTAGATTATTTGTGGACTGTTACCAAGCCTAAGTAGAGCCTAACTGGCAGAAAGAACATTTTGTATTAATTTCAAGTCTTCATGAAATTCACAATCCACACTTCCCCTTGGCAGTCTATTTCAAAGGTTAATCACTTTCGGCATAAAAATCTGTCTTATTTCTAATTTGAGTTTATGCATCTTCTGCTTCCAGCCATTAGTTCTTGTTATGATTCTTCTATTAGATTAAAATAGCCCATTAGTACATTTTCTCAGGCCTGTCAATCATTTTCTATGGCTCTTTTCCACATTATCTTCAGGTTGTTGTTCCATTAAATACCAACATGAGATTGTGCAGTGCAGCAAAATCAGCCTCAACGTTACATTTATTACAGAATAATGGAAGTAAAAATCACTTTACTGCAGACCTCCTATCCTGCATAAAAAACATACAGAAAACGTCTACAAGAGACCATCTTGCAGGCAGTAGCTGCTACTCGTGTATTTCTGCAAGCTCTTTCTTAAAATCTCTAGTGATATAGATGCCTCAAGCCTTTCTTCCAGCTGCTTCAAAACTTCTAACATGATGAAACACATCTTTAATTTGTTTTATGCCCATTATAGCATGTTTGATGCATAGGAGAACATGGAAAATACTTAATTCCTTCTCTCACTGCAGCTAATTTGCATGCACTTGAAAATTAACACTTTGTCTTCTGTCTTCTTTATATCCCAGAGTCCATTGCCTTCAATATTTCTCCAAATCCTAGTTTCCTAAGCTTCCTATCATTTTGTCAGTGAAGTTTTCTGGACTTTATTCCCTTAGTCACAAATTCCATGAAGCATGGTGCAAAAAAAGGTAGAAACAGTAATTAAACTAAGGTTTCACCACTACTGATAAAGCAGTAGGCAGGTCTTGTTTCCTCATTTTGCTATTGATAAGCATCTGGGTAGTCTGTCTACTTTTAAGCACAATGACAAATAACAACTTATTATTCCTCAGAGGGCTGCATGTATCACGTTAAACATAAACCCGAACATGGTGCACATTTATAAATAAGGTTTATACAAAAGTTAGACAGCATTCAGCAATAACCATGGCCAGCATGAAAATTCCATTCAGACAGTTTTACAGATTGGTGAAAATGTATTTTTACATTGGCTGAGGAAGCAATGGCAGATGTGAAAGGATAAATGGGTAATGGGTTCTCTACCCACTGTTGTCACATCTTACTTGGCACAAAAGCTTTATTTGCCCAAAGCAAGGGGAAAGTTCAGTCTCTTACAACTTTAGTCTTTGTGTGACATACTACCTCTGCTTTATGTATTCTTTGATGAAGTATGTACCTTAACGTAGTTTATTCCCTTCAATACGTTTTTTTAAGATAAAATTGCAGATTTTTCTAAAGTCTGATTATAGATTTTCAGTTTACAATACATACAACAGAAGTCTTTTGCAGATAATGAATGTCACGATTTAAACATACACTGTGCTTTTCACTGCAAAATGCTGTAATTTTACTTTTTCCCTCAGTTCCAAAAAACAGAGAGAGATTTTTTCTGTGATGTATTTCCTCCATCATCCTCTATCTTTAATATGTTAAGTACAAGGTCTTGTCTTTTAATCTTATGTCATTATGAATATTAATAGTAAAAAGACAGTTACTACTTTTCTTATAAAACTCCACTGCTATAAAGAGCTCTCAACTGAAGTATAACATATTTTGTATCTTCAGATTTTCACTGAGTACCTGTACTTTGACCAGAAACAGTTTGCACACATGACTTTTCTTCACAAACACAACTATATTACATATGAAATCTTTTCTTACATGTCCTGCAGTTTACAGAGGCTGGCTAAAAAACCCAACACACAACAAACCCAAACAACAGACAAATATCTAGGAAAGGAATGAAGAACAAAGAAGAAAACTTCATTACAACACTCTACAAACTCATAGCGAGCTTGCATCTCAAGGACTGTGCAGCATGATCCTCTGTCTGTACAGGTCTAGTAAAACTGTAAAGTCTTCAAAAAAGGAAGATAAAAGATTAGAGGGATTCTGTACAAAGTAGCAGGGTTAGACTTGAAGACCTCCTGAGATGCTTCCAACCTGAATTATTCTATGAATGAATAGGTACAGATTTATTAGTCTGGAAAAAGAAAGATGTGCACCAACTGTCTGCTAACTCATGGATGGCACTGAGGGAAAAGGTATAGAATGATCACCACCTCTTCTGAGACAAGAGGTAAAGTGTCCCAAATAAAATTAACTATGTAGCAATTTTAAAATAACCAAAAGGAGATGATTCACCGCATAGCTCATAACGAAGCTGTGGGATTCCTGGCCACAGGATGCTGCAGGTTAGTACAAGTTCAAGGAGAGCCTGGGTTTCTTGACGGAAGAGAAATTCTTTCAGGGTTAAAAAAAAATACACAGCCCTTCTAGCCTTCCACTGAACTCATCGGGCTCAGTAACTTACAAGCTAAAAATGGTTTGAGGCTGGGGAGGTAATGAAGTATTACTACATACTTGTCTCAGTCTTATAATCTTTCTCAAGCATTTGCATTTCCCCCCCAGCCACTATCAAAGACAAGATAGCAGGCTCGATAAATAGTCAGCCTGTCCCAGTACACCCTTTCCATTATATTACCTTCCTTTGTCCTTAGCTAAACCATTGACTTCCAACATTTTAACCTGAATTTTGCTGATGAATCTTTCTGCATGCCCCTTAATTCGCTCACTTTAAACGAAAACAATTCCCCCACTAAATCTTATCTCGACTTTGGTCTGCAAGTGAAATGTACTTTCTTGATCCAGGTTTTACAAATCGTCAGTAAATTTAAATTACATTTCTGAATTTTCTTAGAGACTACCTATCTGTGAATGTGAGAGCCTGACAGGTGTTCACAGTGTGCTACCTAAAGAGTACATCTACCAAACTCCTACAGTTGTCAAAAAAACACTGCTCTGGCAGAGCTCACTCTTGTTCTCAGTGGAGTTCATGTCAATCACTAACAGGAGATGTATCAGGCCCTCAGTGAAATGCTCCTCTCGCTAATGACAGAAAAGTCAAGTTTCACCTGCAGTTCTGCCCAGGAAGAAAATGCTGCTGACGACAAGGAAGCTGAACATCTCTAGAGTACCACTGCACAGCACCAGAATGGACAGTTTTCCTTTGACTGTCTTCAGTGCTTCTCCATCCTGTCTATTGGGTCAGTTGCTACACTTAACATATACTTCAAAAAAATCAATTTAACGTTCAAGTTCTTGCTGGAATGGATACAGAAATCAGATATTTAATTCTATTTGAACATGTTTACCAACAGTTCAGTCCATCTCAGCTTTGGGACCTCTTTCAAACTTCAACTTCAGTTCATCTTTTCAGCTTTAAGACTTTCAAGTTCAGTCCTCTTAAGACACGTACAGTATTTAAATGGTACTTAGCAATGTTTGAAGGAGAAAAGTAGATCTCAGACAGTTTGATACACACGTGAAGTCTCACCTTCTAGCAACATCTATACTAACGAAGCTGTTAATAATTGGTCTTGACATGAATGCCTTAATCTTGTCCTTATGTGGTTAAAGACTGGGGTAAAAGTGTGCAAACAGTTACTAAGGCACTGTTCAAATTGAAACCTAAGCTGGCTTTAGGATCTATCTCTCCATTAAAGTCAATTGACACGTCTAAGCAGTGAAAATAGGTTTTACTTAGTTTGCATTAACTAAAATGTCCCATTCTATAACATTTTGCCCATTTTGTGTTTTGCCTCCGATTTTTTAGGTTGCCTGAGTTCTGGCAGAAGGAGACTTCCTATCCAGTGAAGGAGGGGAAAAAAAGGAAAAAGAAAAAAACCAAACAAACCAGGAAAATATATACCCCTGCAATATTAACTCCAAAGTCCAATCAAGACTTAGTTTCTAATTTGAATCCATTCTTAGAGAGTGCAGATGACTCACGCCTTTAAATCTCTTTGAAGGAAGATGAAAAAAAAATTGCTCTTTAAGTTTACAGTGAACAAAAAAAATAAACTTTCTTTAGTCTGCACCATAAATTACAGCCATTTTCTGCAGAAGGGTCTAATCTTTTTCCTGGGTCATCTAATTCCATCACCTTTCAGATATCTCTTGTTGATAAGCCTAAGAAGCCTCTGTAACTACCTACAGTTTCCATGATGCTAAGCTATAAATACAGAAAACTAAATAAAAGTGAAGTACTGTAGCTGCAAGCGAGGAGACAATATCATCCACTTAGAAATTTCATATACTCAATTGCACAGAGGTCACATTAAATGCTCTGAGCACAATGATTCAGGTAAAGGCCTCACATACAACTGCTCTAGCAGGTCAGTGATTATTGCAGGGTTTATCTTTTCAGTAAATTCTAGGGCACAAATGTCTAGATATTTAAAAATAAGCTGTCATTCTGAATACTGGGAAAACTACCACTTAAAAAGAAACAATCTTTCTAGCAGTCTATCTCCTGTTGTGAAATATACCCTGGTACGCAACAACATATGTACATGAGCATTTTTAAATGCAAGAAACAAATTTTGCACCATGTTTCACACCTAAAAAAATCTACATATCAACTGTCAAATTATGAACCAATAATTTTCTTTGAAACCATGCCCTGGGATAGCAGTTTTTCCTGGTAGATATGCATTTACACTACTGGTGTATTGGATTTCAGCTTATAGAAAGATCCTTCAATGCTCTAATCTCTCTAATGAATACTATGTCTTTATTAGTCTCTGATTTATTGACTTACGTTTCAGCTATCATGAAGGAAAAGTACCACAAAGTCACTTCAAATAGAATGAAATATGCATTATAGAGAAAAAGTGAATAACCAGATATAAAAAGTATAAAACCAGACATATTTATATTCTATTTTCCACTTCAGAAGACAAAAGTAGTTCAATTTTCCTCTGCATGGTGATGCTTTGTAATCAAGTTTATACAGAATAAATACTTTTCCATTCACACAGACAAATCTATATTACGAAACAAAAGGAAGTGCTCATGATTTTGGAGGGCAGAGAACCAGAAACAAGAATTTTTACTAACAACTGCTGGCTTTAAGTGTCACATTGAGGCAAACCCAAGAACCACCAGTGATGGCTAGATTTTCGGTAGCCCTTTGCCTGTGGAAATGTGATCTGTGCAAGTCATAGCTAAATTAATGCTAAAAAAAAAGTAATTTAGTTCCATGTTTTTATAAAACTATGCGTGCTAGACAGCTAGAATTTTCTTTTTTTTTTTTTTTTTAAGTTATTTACAACATCAGCAAAGTAGCCAAACCTTTAAATGCAAGCAATTCAATCATAATCATACCCTTCTTCTTCTACCATACCATCTTGGGGTATGGTAGAAGGAATATTTTAGCATAGATTGCCAGCAAGCACACTTAACAGAGACAGCAAGTTACAAGTGAACACTGCAGAAAAATTATAAAAATTTTTTTAATCTAATATTTCTTGGTTTGGAATTATTTTTCCCATTGCAGTCATTGGACTACTTCTGCAATATTACATTAATAAAACAAAACTGTTTGCAGGTTCTTGGCAGTTCTTTTGTGTCATGGGGCTTTAATAACACACATGGATTCAATTTAGATGAGAGTGCTAGTACAGTCACATGGAAGTCCATGGTTTTGAGACTTCAACAGAAGTACATATTCTGAAAACAACTCATGATTGATACAGAGATAAGGAAGAAAACAGAGCTGATTTACATGAGGGATGGAAAAACCTTTTTTTGTTGTTAACTATTTTATCAATGGGGAAAATTAGCTTTAGAGAATCAATAACTGTTAAGTAGCCATTAAGAAGAATGAGAAACACAGAAAAGAAGTTACAGGTAAAGTCTTAGACATCATTAATAAAATACACATTCCAGTCATTTTAGTATTGTGTACTATATGAGATAGAATAGGAAAGTCACAAGTTTCATCAACTGAAGAGTGAAGACATGATAGCCTTACAGCTGATCATTATAACATCACATTCTGTCTGTTGCCTGAAAATAGCCTGAAAATTTTCAGTAACCACTGAAAATCGCATTTACCTTTGCAGCACCATTAAATGCTTCAGAGCAGTCAGGTAGAGAAGACCAGTTTTAGGATCCCAGCACGTGCCTCTAAAGTTGTAAGGCAACTAGCTAGAGTAACACCAAGTTTCCTTCCTACTGTTTTTAATTGCATTGATTGAACTTTACAAGCTTCCACAGCTTTCATGCAGCTGCTGGGAAGAAGGGTTCTGGTGTGGTTACCTCCACTCGACAGTGTTCAAGCCACAGCTTTGTCTAAGAGCATCCATGTAACTGAGAGCAATCTAAGTCCTGGCAGAACACTGCTTCCTCCTCCATTGTGAGTTTTACAGATCATTATTTTACAGGGGCAGTCTCAAGCTCATCAGTGGTAGCTGAGATGCTTACATGCTACTGCATTACAAGTAGTAATATTAAGTAGTTTCATGTGGGATATTACTTACTGTTCAGCACAGAAGGCTAAATGGTGTGTTCCTATAACCTACACTGCCTTAAGTTACAATGGCTTAAAATGCTCTCGCATTCACTAAGGGGAAATGATGTTGATGAAAAAAGTTGAGAATACTTGAGAAAAAAAAAATATCACCAGTTCTGAGATTAAGTTACTTAAAACAGTAATTAAAATAATTTCTCTTTCTTAGACAGTTCCAGCACTGGGTACCCTGGAGTTCTTGTAAATAATTGCCCGCTTCACTGGAAACACTCTTGTATTTCTTTTACGGAAGATAGTGACCGGTTATTATTATAAGCCTCTTCCTTAATTTCACAACACACACGAGCTTAATCACGTTTTAATCTGTTTAAGCTGCAAGGTTCCTATAGCATGAAAATTACTAGGATAAAATCTCTATTAGATGATACAGCAGAGTATTTTTGCTCCAATAATTTTAACAGCATTGACACAAATTTTCCTATAATTTCTAATTGTTTTCTAATGTTTAAAGCTGTCCATTGGAGGAGGAGGGAGGAGAGAGAATTCTATTTACTGGAGTAAGAGCACTACAAAATGGAGTAGCGAGTCCCAGTTAGCGAAGGCCTTAATCTGCAATTGCTTACAGTATAGCACAGAATGTTATATACAATCATAGCAATTTGTGATTGAGGTTGCCCAAGGAGAAGACAACATGCCTGCAAGGACAGCTAAGGAACATTTATAGTGCAGGACTACAGCTCATTTTCAGAGACAGGTAAAATCCTGCAAAGAACTTGCATTTTGCACATCAAGTTTTTAAAAGAGCAAACTCCACACCACTCTCCTGAAAGATAAATAACTTATCTATCCAAACCATTATTTTTTACAGCCTTGATAATTATCTTTTTTTGCTCAGTTATGAAAAATAAACTTGGTATTTGTAATTTATTACTTTTAAAGTCAGTCTGATGACTTAATAAGATAGTTTCTCATACTGAGAATAACAAATTAAGACATTTGTGATTTATTAATTGGTATGTCCTAAATTGCAAATATTTCTGAAGCTAACACATAGAACAGCACCTCATTATTTTGAATATATCTTGTTAAAGGGCCAAGGTCTTGCCTCTTTCCCATGAGGAGATTGTCACTTCATAGTGTGCGCTTGAATTTATAGAAGCAGTAACTCAAGTGAGCCAATGTTTCAATTACAGGGCATCATATGAGTATCAAAGTACCTTTTCTCTTCTCTCAGTTATTGAGGTTTCAGTCTCAATGGATCTGTGACTTGCTCTACATTGCACTTCCTCTTCTCATATTATAAGTTATATTCTTCAAAGTCAGAGTTCCATGTGAGCAAACTATTTCTAGGTCACAGAAATAACTGGGATAAAACACATGTGATACAGGACAGTTTTACTTGACATAATCGGTCCAAGTCAGGCGAGTCAACAGTGTCTGTTCAAAGGAAATCTATTCACTGCTGTTCCCACAGCTGATAAAGTTGACCTGGACCTAATCAATCTTTATGTCAGTGCATTTCCATCACAGAAAAGAAACCTTGCAATAATTTACTAGCAGATACTGTATATGACACTTAACCTTTACATTCTGCTCCAGGATCATACTCTAATCATCATCATTACCCTCGTCCTTATTCTTAAGGCTCCCTGCATGGAAGGACTCCCCTAAGTCTTTCCCTCCCTCCGTGTTATAATAGTCTTCCAATCTGTCCTATAGAAATAACACATTAATCTCTTCTCAGTATGTTTGGGCTGTATCCACCATGCTTTTCAAGATTTGCCATCTGTATCAGGAATCTATTTTCTTCTCCGCCACCACCACCACCCCTCCTCCCCCCTCGCCATGTTAAGTGTCTTCAAAAATGAAGAAAAAAAAAAAACATGAGGAAAGTGACACCCGCTTTACCCAGATTTTCAGTTTTGTGGTAGTTATGGTGCAGTCATATTTTGATGCAGAAAATTCACCTGCTTAGCCAAAAATGTTGTCTTCCATTCACATGTTCTCATCCTCACCCATTATTTTTCTGCTCAAGATGGATCTCTCTCTCTTGCTTCAGAATAATGACTCAAAACTATGCAGCATAAAAAAAGAAAAATCACAACACCAAACCAGTGGTTCCAAATCACTTAAGCAACTCTAAAAGTTTACCAGATGTATAATATTGCTTCTGATAGCCACTGTTGCCTCCCATTTACCTCTGTACAGGAACAGAATCCTTTACATAATACTGAATAAAAATGGAGGAATAATTATTTGGGGAGGCAGGTCAAGAAACTTAAAACACAAGTCAGGAGCAGCTGTTATTCTAGCTACTCAAAGGGAAACCATTACAATAACAGCCCTCTGTCCTAGGGTTAATTGATACTCACATCTCCAGTATAAATAAAAGCACTTCAAATAAAGCTACCAGCACCTCTCACTTGTTTTCTGTTTAACAGATCACCCATCCTACAAGGCATTGCTAAGCATTCTAAGTCATACTGTTACCCATACTGACCTGTCCTCTTCACATTGCTTTGAATATAGTATATGAAGAAAAGCTACGTGCTGTCTGTGAAGCAGGAATAAGATCTGGAAGTCTGAGGGGACTTTGCTCTTTTTGTTAATACCATGTTTTCTCTTTTTTTGATCTGTTCAGATGGAAATAAGAAGTCCTTTTGTCATTTTTCTCTTCAGATTTTGAGCTTTAATACATCTGGAGTTCAGTGTGCAGCTTCCATTTTGGAAAAGTAGAGGATTTCACCATGTGCTGATACTGTACAACCTCCAATGATATAATATGCTTCTAAAAAACATTTTAAAGCTTCTGTTAAATGGTAACACTTATGTAAAAAAGAGAATTTGGTGACCTGGATACTATAGTGTCTGTCGTTTTGAAGTAGCCACGGAAGTTTCTAGTAGTGAAATATGTACCCAGAAAAATAGTAGAATAGGATAGAGCAAAAAAGTAAGCACAGATCACACAAATCATTGGAGGTCAAACATTATATACAGGAGAGTAAGATCAAGTGCTCTATAGCCAATTTTCTCTATTTCATCTCCTTTTGCTCTGATGTGTTTAACTTTATGGATTTTTCAATACAGATGTGAAGAATTCTTATTTTAAAATGTATTACTACATAGATAGATTAAATAGTATTGACTGAGTTTCTTTAAAATTTAGGTTTTAGTCAGAAATTCAGAGACTAAAAAAATCACTGGTGTAGTTTGAACCAAACCAAAATGCTTAATAATAGCAAAACTAACCAAGATCCAAACCAAACACTAACACAACTTCTTTTTACTTATTTTCCCAGCAAAGTCTGCTTACTGTTTTTGAACTCTATTTTTATTACCAATTGTTAGATTAAGAAAGAAATCATGTAATTATCCTGATATCATCTGTAGACTGTACAAATTTATAATGGACTGTGTAAATAATTGAAGTGATGAAATAAAGAATAAATGCATATTATAATTTCTTTCCTTTATCTGAGCACTACTTTAAAACAACTGTCTCAGATCAAAACATTATACTAATTTTTTTCATTTCCATTCATGCATTAGGGACAATACGATATAATTATAGAGCTGTGACCATTTTTAAACCTTACAGTTTTGTAACAAAACAGATTTATTTTCTTTAACAATCTTATTTTTTCTTGCACTGTTAAGCACTTTTCATGCTCAGTTTTCATTTTGTTCCTTTAATTTGAGTGTCAGGAATCCTCCATTCATCTCCTATCACACCATATAAACTGCAGTGGAGTGCAACTGTTTGTCCTATAAGTGCGTGTGGTACTGAGGTTCTGTGACATTTATGAAGTAAACAAGTGCAGATCCTCTAATAAAAAAAAACAAAACCATGAAACCCCATTGTCATCCGAGATCTTTCCATATGAGTGTGCTGAATACATGTCAATCCACTTTTAGGTATCAGCATTTTTTATATACATAAGAGCAAAAGCAATGGTCTTGGGTCAATCGCTCATGCCAATTAATTTTCAATACTAAACAAGCTTAAATTCAAAGTCAGCTAGAATTTGAACTTTACCACACATACTGGACAGTTGTTCTAAAAATCTTACTTTTCTGATGACAAATTTTTCATGTTTGTATCAGTTCTCGTTCTCAGCAGACAGCACGCCACCTCATTGGGCTCTGGTGACAGGCTGCTTCATGCTTCAAACTTATTTATGACACCTCATCTTCATACTGGTGTGAATCGCTTCTCTTCTCACACGTATTGTTTGCCTTTCCTCAACCCTTTCATTCCTCTTCTCTCTTCATCTACTGTCCTTAGTCTTTATCTAATTCATCTCCAAGTCCTCTCTTTTTCTGGTATTATTAAATTCTACTTTGTGAGATCTTCTGTCAAGCCTCAACGTCTATTTGATCCTCAGTGCAGAAAGCTTCTTTGACAACTACTCTAGACAGTCTCTTTTTTTTTTCCCCTTGTCCTTGACAGCATGAACTTCTATGAATTATTGCCCTTCTACTCTGAGTTGTGCCCCCTTATTATTTTGTTCAGGAAGTACTCGCAAGTCTTAGATTGTCTATTTTTCCATTGTGTTCCTTCACTGCAACCTGTCACTGCCTCAACCTGCATCTAAACATGGTATAAGGAACCAGACCATAAGGAATATTAGACATTCTGGTAGTGCAGGATTACAATGCATGTCTAATATTAATTATAATCACATCATGCTTTTCTTTTCACATTAAAGTAGTTACAGCTTGTTTACATGGCACAAGTGATGCTTTTGCTCTGCAATCACAATGGGCATTCACTGACTTAATGGATGTGGCAAAGGGTAAAAGTCCATTTAGGATTTAAGTACCAGGCAATTTTTTTGTGAGTAGCTTCCCTGAAGTGTCTATTTACATGATACCTCTGCATCCTTTCAGAAGTGATGGGGAACCTAAGGAAGAAGACAACTATATCAGCTGGTATAGTTGTGACCATGAAACTGGGACATTGCTGAACACAGTTAAACCATCTCCATACATATTTGTCATGGAAAGTACTATTTTGCCTCAAAATATCTTTCTTCATAATTTGAACAGACTGTCTGAAACTGTCTCTCACTGCTCCATCATTGCTTTCTTTTTTTTCCCCTCCCTAAATTTAAAGGGGAATAAAAAGATAATTGCCTTTTCAGTTCAGAAGCAAAGTTGCTCTTTTCCTTTACTCACCTGGGTCTTGTCATTGCTGATTCTCTGGCATTTTAGGCTTTTTGTCTAGTTCAACCTTGTCATGCCCAGAAGCCCATTGTTGTGACTAAAAGCAGGTAATCACCTTCGCGTCAAATCACTGAGACATCTAGAGATGCCCAGGGCAGGAATCGCTGTCAGCCCATATTTTGCAAACTTCTATAACCCCTGATTTGTACTCAACCTAAACATTAATGTGAACTTAATTAGCACGATCTGAACTATAAGTAAGTGGGGGAAGAGACCCCAAACCATCATTCCCTCCTATTGTGGATGTTTCCACTAACCAGCCCAATAAAAACTAGACAAAGAATAATATTCTACTTGACAATCCAAGCATGAGCTTTAAACTATGGCATTTTTGGTTATGTTTTAATGTAACAACCTAGAGAAAATACACTCTTGAGCCTTACACTCTAAATAATTTACATCCTTTGCACATCTATTAGATTACTGAATTTCTATTGAGACACAGAGAAAAAAGCGTCCCTTATGCCTTATAGTCTGGATAAAACAAATTACATAGTGCTCCAGTGTGTAAGTCTCAATTTATTAATATAATATTAATAACTCACTTCAAGAGATCAATTTCTCCCATTTCCAGAAATCAAGAACTTCAAATACAATAGTATTTGCACAAGATTAACAATTCAAGGTGATTCCAATACCCTTAATCATGTTGAACAACACCTTGCTTTGCCAATAGTCTGGATTACTGTTTGCAGAGAAAATTACTACCCAACAGCAAAAAGAATGGCATAATTCAGAGCTGAATTTTAATAAAACCCAGATTCTAAAAAAAAAAAAAAACCACCACAAACCACCAGACAAAAAAAAAAAAAAAAAGACAAAACCGATGAAAGTTATATAGTGCAATTAGTATTAGGAATACTAATATAAAGGAAACCAAAAGAGTGTTCCTTATACTTTTGTTAGATAGCAGCAACCTGACATGCACAGAATTGTTGCATTTGCAAAATAACAAGATTTGTTGAACCTTTATTGGTGAGAAATTACAGATATTTGTTTCCTACAACAAGAGTCCTTAAAAAGCACAGAGAATTTACATCTGTAAGCCTGGATATAAAGTTACCACCAGAGGTGAAACAGCATTTTCTCTGCCATTGAGGCAGCAGGAATAGGTTCAGTGTAGGAGGTTGGATGAAGTTTATGCTTTATTTTTCAAGCTATGGTTAAAAATATTTATGTAAGGTACAACTATCAAACTAGCTGGGTCTCCTCCTTCAGTTCTTTTGTTACTTCCCGAAGAACTAAATGATAGTTCTTAATGGTAACTTTCATAACGTACCATAATGAGACTGAAGAAATGCTATGAGGTAGGAAGAGAATTATAACTGAAAACTGATATATCTTAATTGAAAAACAATTAAGTCACATTACATAGCACATTCTTTGTTAAGCGCATAATGAAATATCATATCATTAGCTGATTGCTCTCCAGTGATCCTTAAGACTTCCATCTGTGAGGCCACATCTGGAGTACTGTGTCCAGTTCTGGGTCCCCCAATTCAAGGAGAGAGAACTACTGGAAAGAGTCAGTGGAGGGCTACTAAGATGATCAAGGGAATAGAGCACCTCTCTTATGAGGAAAGGCTGAGAGACCAGGCTCCATTTAGCCTGTAGAAGATAAGACAGAGGGGATCTCCTCAATGCTTACAAGAAAAGAAGAGGAGAAGGCTCATGGGAGACCTCATAGCAGCCTTCCAATATCTGAAGGGAGCCTACAGGAGAGCTGGAGAGGGACTCTTTGTCAGGAAGTGTAGTGACAGGACAAGACATAACAGTTTTATATTGGAAGAGGGAAGATTTACATTAGATACAGAAAGAAATTCTTTACTCTGAGGGTGGTGAGGCACTGGAACAGGTTGCCCAGAGAAGCTGTGGATGCCCCATCCCTGGAAGAACAGGCTGGATCGTGCTTTGAGCAAACTGCTCTAGTGGGAGGGGTCCCTGTCTATGGCAGGGGGGTTGAAACTTGATGATCTTTAAGGTCCCTTCCAACTCTAACCATTCTATGATTCTAAATATCTAAAAGGTGGGTGGCAAGAGGATGGGGTCAAGCTTTTCTCAGTGATGCCTGGTGACAGGACAAGGAGAAACAGAGACAAGCTGGAACACAGAAAGTTCCATCTGAACATAAAGAAAAACTTCTTTATTTTGTGGGTGGCAGAGCATTGAAAAAGGCTGCCCAGAGAGGTTGTGAAGTCTCCTTCTCTGGAGATATTCAAAATTTGCCTGGATGCATTCCTGTCCAGCCTGGTCTAGATAAACCTGCTTTTGCTGGGAGTGGGGTGAGAGGGGTGGACTAGATGATCTGCTACGGTCCCTTCCAGCCCCTACAATTCTGTGATTCAATTCTGTGGCCTTATCATGTGCATTACCATGGGATATACTATATCTGCATGGTACAAGATTTTAAGGCCATACTTATTTTAAATTTATGGTATGCTGTGAAGTATACTATTTGCAAAGCGTGTTGTGCCCATAAAGCTTTACAGGCTTCAGGAAAGTAAAGAGGTGCTGTTTAGTGAGTTTACATCACAGGTCTCATAAAATTAATTTCTACGGGTAACTTAATATTCTCTCAAAACTTTACTAAAAGCTTTTGGCTTAACCACATCTGCAAATTTCTTCATAGATATGCTAAAGACAGGCAGCCAAATAAAAGCAAAACTAAGCACTTATATGTTAAAGTATGATGGAAAAGGAATTCCAGACAGACTGGCTTATCACGAGCAATAACAGTACATTCTCATGGTAATCACCATTTAAGACGAACATTCAAACTGAAGTTCCCATTCTAAGAATGTCTACAGGCAACTTTTAACGTCAGTTACTTCATGTCTCTATCCTGGTGACAACAGTCTACCTTCCCTTCTCCTATTTCTTCCTTCACATGTGCTGCAAGAAGGTGGAAGGATTGCTGGTCTCCATACGTACCCTGCAGTCACCAATGGCTTAGTTCTCATGTTATCTGCCACCTAGAGCAAGGCATGGAGAGTGCCTCATGCAGGCAGAGATCCTTGAGCAGCAGCACAGGCCACACCAGGGCTCTGCATGCCAACCACCAGCTGCCAAGCTGGTATTTCCAACTGTCACTGTCCTCCAGGTAGCAACTGAAATTTAAGGGCACTCCTCAAGCCAGCTATGAAATTGCATGCCATGAGTACCTCCTCAGTTTGGCACAGTACAAGTCATCTTGAAACCCAGGATGACAGAAATAACATCTGCAGTCTAACGTTGCCTGCAAGGAAAATGAGACTGAACAAGGTAACATGGTGTGCCATCCAGCTGCCACAGAAGCAGGTGGAAAGGCTGGAAGATGCTGGCACAGGGTGGGAGAAATATCACCAAAGCTGTCTTTAAAGTAGAACTGTGTTCTGCTGGGATCAAGACAAAACCATGAATCTCAAACTATAGTTGAAATAAACCAAACACTTCCTTTTTTATGCTAAGTGTGGCACAAACCAGAGAAACAACCACAAATACACAGGTAGCTTGGCACTGTTCTTATGTGATGGATCAGCAAACATAGAAATAAACATTTTTCAGAATAAAGCCTCACATTTCATTCCTTTTAAAAAAAATAATTGGAAGAAGGAAACAAGACATTTTCTAAAATTTTCTTATCGAGGAAATAAATAATCTTGATAAATTTCTGTTGTGGAGAAAAAAATAACTCTAGGGCCATCTGCAGCATTGTTTAACAAGATACACTGAAATAGAACTACTTAAAAGCAAAAGCAAGTGGGGGAGCGGGGAAGGAGGAAAGTTGGCCCCTCAGAGAGATAAAGAACAAGTGACAAAAAGACAAGATATGACATTTTCTTACTATGTTCAATTATAGGTGACCACTAGAGAGTGTCCAGAGCTGCAGAATCATTTGACACAAACTATTGGTTTACAAAGTGACCTTTAAGAAGTTTAGATTTTTTTTTTTCTTCCCCTAAAGGTAGTGCCTGAAAAAGTTAGTTACTTATCTAGATACAGCCTTTGCTTTCTGAGAGCAGTGTAACTGCAGAAGGCTGTCTTCATTATAGTAGCTACACATGCAGAAAGCCCTCAAATATATGTATAAGCCTGAAAGAAATCAGGCAGTGGTTAAACTTTGGATCTTTTTAAATGCATCAGAATAAATTCCAAGTATGAGTTTACAAGAAAAATGTTTTACACTAACATGCTTATTCTATGTACAACCTTATAGAGAAAGGAGTTCATCTCCATTCTAAAAAATAAAAATACCATATATAAATAATTCATATGTTTAATTTTGGACTACACTGAAGTGAATGCCACAGTCCATGTCAAGAGCTGGTGCACAACAATCTGACATGAACAAGCTGTGGGTAATACCAAGAATCTACATTTACCTGCAAGCTCCATTTTTTTTTTTTTTAAATTACATTTGGGTTGGGTTTTTTTGTAGGCATTTCTTGATTGTTTGGTATTGTTTGGTTGTGGTTTGTTTTTTTTTTTTAAATTCGGTAATTACATAGTGGTTACATAAAACAACCAGTGTAATTCAGTCTCTTAAGAAGAAGAAGAGAAGACTCATTTTTAAACAAGAAGGAATCACAGAAAATTTCAGTCTGAAATGGAAAGATGTGAAGAGCTTTGGAAATCCTGGTGGGGTGGTGGGAGTCCAGGACATCACACTGCAGATTGGGTACTAATAGCTGTAACAGGGCACCAGGATGAAAATAAGGATATCTGCACTCTGTATTACTACAGTCTTCACATACACAATAGCATTCACTAATTAGCATTCTGATAAATGTCACACACCTCTAATTGGGACTCCTGCCAGAGAGCAGATTCACCACAGTGTATTGGCATAGCTCTAAACAATAGATAAACAGTACACCTGCCTACAAAAGACCTTAATTATAACCCTATATTGCGGACAGTGCTGGATTAGCATTATTTACCCACAAGGGAAGAAAAGCCTGGTGATATGATCTAATAGGTGGAAACACGGTTTGAGGTAATGGATCTGGATTTAGTCTTCCTGACACAGAGTGCTGAAGGTGAAGTGATTTACAAAACGAGTAGCACCTGTTGAATAACTGTTCTTGTTTATCAAAAGTGTTAAGTAAGAAGCCTTGCATTAGTACAGGTTAGATACAGAAACGTCTAAGTTTTTAAGGAGTCTGGCCTCTCAAGTGGTATCAAACCCAACATTAGTGACCAAGGTTTTACATACTCTGTTGGGGAAGAGCTGGGCACCTCAAAAACCTGTACAAAATGTGTCAAGGACTTCAAACTAGTCAATGTAAATGCTATGCTAACAATGTCTGTGAACTACTTTCCTTTCCTGCGCCACAGAGCCCTGGGCTCACACTCTGCCTGCCTCTGAGCTCCTCCAGCCCCAAATCTCTCCCTGGAGTCAAAAGGCAGAACTGTTCACAAGGACCTGATCAATTTTTCTTTTCATCTGGGTGCTGGTTCTGATAATGCCAACAGCGATTTCCTTTTTATGTGAAGGAAGAATTATTAGTACTCTCAATTCAGGAAACTGGAGACTCAAGTTCAGTTTCTCTTCTAGAGCTAGAAAGAGCATGGTGCTATTGATGCTCTTTCATACCAAGTAGTGTGCTCAGCTTGAGGGAAGGGGGAACATTTTGTTCTCTTTCCAAAATACTTTATATATACACAAAGGTATTTATAGAGATATATACACACACAATATATATAGTGAACACTCAATGTTTGGTAGTGAGTAAAAACAGCTTATAGAGCAGTGTCCAGGACTCCCCACCTCCCATCTGATTGCCTTTGTCACTAGACTGCCTATCCATTGGTGCTTTCTTCTGAAGGGCTTAGCATGCAGCTGTGCAGTAGTATCATATGGTGCAGCTCTGTATCAGCTGCACAACTTTTTCCTGTCAGCAAGCATTTAAGATGTTTTCATATCCAGCTATCAAACAAAGTATTTTTCATTTACTGATCTCTATAGCTGTGCCTTGCAGAGAGAGTTGAAAGCACCAGGAGAAATATTATGCATTTCTTAATAAGAATTAAGACATTATTTCCAATTCTGTGACTTAACTATCCCTCAATATCATTTTTGACTACCAAGAAAGATCTAAACCAAAAATTTGCCCATACATTTTTGTTTTAATACATGCTGCTCTCTGTCTACCAAATATCTGCAAATAGACTGTAGTAAAGATATTGATAATGCCAAGCTAGAAAACAAACAGCTTTGGCAGCAAGTAGGAACATATGTAAATATAGAAAAAGACAGCAAGTTCCCAAAATAGTTATCAAATTATAGAAGTGAGTAACTAGCTCTTTCATCTGCTTACTGCAGCTTCCCTTGTTCTGCCTGATACCATTAGTTAGCGAGCCTCAAACAATATCTAGGGACTTAGGGCGTGTAATTGACCTACTACAACTAGATCATAACAGAAATAAAATTAAAACAAAAGAACTCCACAACCCCAAAGTGTCCACTAGAATAAATAAACAATTTCAGACTGTTTTACTTAAAAGATTTGAGGTTTAGTTCTCAGGTAGAACTGCACAATCACAAAGGTCGCTGATTTTCTGAATAAAAATACTTGGGATCCAGATCACTTCCTAAAGGCTTAAACCTTTTAATGTATTTTTTTTTTTTTCAGGACTCTTCAGTTGAAGACATTTATTCTCTGAACTTGAGCAGAGTTAGAGCCCTGCAGAACCAAGTAGAAGGGCTGGAGAAACACACATTGTGACACGCTCCTCGAGGCCCTGTGTGCTTCTGCATGGAAATGTAATAGGGAGACATTGAAATAATTGCAGAGGCCCTCAAAGACTTTTCACAGTCTCTGTCAAAGGGTGGAGATACTTCTGATTGACCAAAAGGCCACAGCTATCACAGCATGGAAGAAGTACCTTGCAGCTATACAGACAGAAAGGTTTATCAAAAAGGTGAGAAAAATAATTCTATTTAAAGGCAATTCCTTATCGATTTTTCATGAGATGGAGAGGCTACTCTTCACAAAACAAGCTTTTCGGGCTAGGTCATACGAAAGATTCAGTAATATTCTGTGGTGACTCCTCTCTGGTAATTTTTCACAAATAAGATAGTTGAAAACTAAAAAAGAACTCCAGACTTTCTTACACTGTTATATCCATGAATTAAAAATGGAAAATACTAATTTTTGGTGCTTTACAGAATGTGAATTTTCTAATAGCCATCTTCGTGGAGTTATTGTCTATCTACAAAGGCAGCAGATGACCTTGGCTTAAAATCAGAACTACAAGGAAGCAACAGTGCTCCTGCTCCCTCTCCCAACCTGATCTTTATCTCCTCTAATCCTGCCCAAGAGATAATCACCAGTCATGGTTATAACAGGTGCATCTAGTTGTGATGGCTGCATCCAGCTCAAAGTGGGTTGGGGAGGCAGATAACAACACAATAGCTAAGTGCTAACCTGAGAAATGTGCCCACCTAACCACAATACCACAACTGTGGTCGATATGCAAATATTATAAATCAATCATCTTACCTCTATAAATAGTGAACAGCCCAAGAGCCATTTTGAGCTCTTCTGCAGGACAGCAGGCTGCACACCAGGCTCTCCTTGAGTAGGGACATCTCTCAAGATTATTTCTCAGTTTCCTTGCTGCAACAGATCCTCTGTTTGTGACTAAATAGCATGCTAAATTTTCAAGCCTCACTAAGATTGTATCTTAGAGTGACTGCTTTAGACAAAAACTGCTGACCGAATCTGGGGCTAGGATTGGATATTGCCACAC
Source organism: Calidris pugnax (assembly GCF_001431845.1). Lineage (NCBI taxonomy): Eukaryota > Metazoa > Chordata > Aves > Charadriiformes > Scolopacidae > Calidris > Calidris pugnax. The sequence continues at coordinate 9,902,435 of NW_015090774.1, read as the reverse complement.
TTTGACTCTGCTCTGAGAAGCAGTTTAGAAAGCAAGGGGGTCCTCTTTGAACCTCGACACAATGGGTGGGTCTCCCTGACAGTTTTGTCTGACCCTGTCCTCTATACAGTAAATAACTAAGTGTGCTTTGCTGTCAAATCTTGTTAAATCACTGTCACATTTACGATCAAATTTTGTTAAATCACTATTTTATATCCATAAATATATTACTGCTTCTCTCTTATGAGTGAAGTGTATCACTCTCCATTTGCAAAGGAAGATACATTAATTCTTGCTGAAGAGTCACGTATTTAGTCCAGGCTTAAACTGATAATTCAAATTTGATTAAGAATACACATTGAAAACTTTATAGAAGTCTACTAGGAAATGAATTCTTCTTTAAAAAACACTTAATTTGCAGTCCTCTTCAGAAAAATGACAATGTGAAAATGACAACTTTCAACTCTTCACAAGCAGCCACTTTCACATCATCTGACTTCAGGTGAAGTAGAAGGTGATACATTTTACTTCTCTTTGTCCTACAGGATTGGCATAGATTGAATAATCTGTGTGCTATTTCTATACCCAACTGACAGAACAGCCACTAAATACTAATCAATTATACTTTGCAAATCTATTGTGAAGAGGATTTAAATTACCTTGCAGAGCTCCATTTCCAGTGATCAAATGGATGCTAGAAAGATGTAATCATGATTTTACCCATAACTGTTTACAGAGCTGGGAGTTAGTTTGCAAGACGAGTTATTTCTAAATTAACCGTACTCCTTTAATAGGAATAGACATAGTTGAATTAAGTCAGTTAATAGCTAATTAATACAGTCAATAGATGGATGTATCTAGAACAGGTATCTTTCCATCAAAGAAGACAATGGTATCTTAACTATAAGTCTGCTTTCAAAATAAAACTCCCCTTTACTGCCATTGTCAATATTTTGGAGCTGAATGAAACAGCAGCCTTCAAATACAACTCTGTAGCCATTGATCCTGAAAGATACAGCACAGTCTCAATTCTGTGGAGGAATAGGAGGTGTCAGAGTAAAATATAGGAGCAGCCAATAATACATAGGCAATCATACCTCATGGATTGGGGTTCACTCAGTAGATCACAAGATTTCTGAAAAATTTTGCATCAGACAGGTGCAACAGAGAAAAGCCAAGCAGCAGCCAAAGTTAAAATTAAAAAAAAATAAATTTTAAAACCTCATGAACCTTTTTCTAAAGGGTTTTTCTTGCAAGAAAAAGCAACAGTTGATTTATTTCATTTAGAAAGCATGCTGGAACTGATTGAACAGAAGTGTTTTGAACATAGAAGACATAAGCACAGTGAAGTTTTTTCCCCCGTTTGAATAGGCCAGCAAAAAATTATTTTGCAGGTGCATCCTTAGGGTTTACCTTCCTGTACAAGGTCACCTTTTATAGCTATTGATAATTACAATTTTGCAAGTGCTTCACCTATGGAAGTATTCAGAACTGTACAGGCCTGGCCAAGATTTTGCTACCACCTTTCTTGCTCAAGACAGACTTTCATATGCTGCCTTCCTCCAAGCTACATTTAACTGTGATCATTGACCTGATTCGAGGATGCAAAGGCTAGACAACCATTTCATACAGAATTATACCTTCAGCCAGTAAACCAAACATACTGCACACCACAGGTGTGATAAGCTGGGTATCTACATTATCCATCCATGTACTGACCCTCGGGTGCTTTCACACTGTGTAGTCATATTGCCTTCCAAATTGCCTTTCTGATGTAGAGGCCTCTGAATTCAGCAGATCAGGGGCACATGCTTTCCTACAGCAGGTCCCACGTGTTCATGCTGAAGTGCCAAGAGTACTTCAAACCTACCGGAGAGTAAGAGACAGGATTCAGAAGCAGCTCTAGCTGCCAATGAGACAGGTTGCACTGCAGCAGAATCCAAGAAACCCTAAAGACCACTTGTGATACTGAACATGAAACAGAAGGAGACTGCTGCCTGCAAGCACTCCGAGTGGAAGAGCAATCATGAAAAACAATAGCTCGAGGAAAATACTTAATTACAAAATTGAGACTCTACCCCACATTTTGCTTTCCTCATGGTAATAAGCATGTCTATCACATCTATGTGATTCTCAGCCTTACAATGGCTGTGTACCATGAATTCATCTGTATAGCTTTACTGTAGCTAACCTGAGCTACAAGCTAACATTCAGCTACATTGCACAGAGCTCAGGATGAGATGAAAGTCTTACCTGGGAAGCATCTTGCTGTGATTAATCTACTTCTGGGACCCGACCTAACCAAGTGATATTTACTGAACTATGTCTATTGACCCAGAGTCATTACTTGGTCTGTAATATTAGCCTGGCTTTGAAGTGCTGCCTGCCTTTATGTTCAGAAGATGAAGGTATGGGGTCTGGTGCTTGATCACACCAATACTTGCACACAGCACCCAGATAAATTGGCTCAGAGAAACATATACAGGATGTTGACATTTGTGGTCTAAACTAAAGCATAGAGATGTTACAGAAGTTGAGGGAGAAAGATACTAGAGAAAGATTATAATCAATGTATAGAAATACTATATAAGTTCATGATTCTTATAATACGGACAATTACTTTATTTTCTTGCTCTGAATTGTGGTACTGGAGTCAGTCCCAACCTTGTGCCTCATTAGCACTGTCTCTCCTAACCTGGTACTAGATGCAGAATATAAACAGTTACAGGGGAAGGATTTAATGATAAGATGGATAAACTCAAGGCTCCCCAGCAATCCACAGCAAAGTAAGCAAGTAGCATGTGTTACTCTCACATCATATCCTAAGCCTGGTTAGTGATAGCATCGACCGTAAAGGAAAGTTATGCTGCCTTCATGCTAAGGTACCCTAAAGACTGTTTTGATCCCAAAACAGCCTAGGGCTGAGAGGGCATGAAGATTCTGTAATGCTAAAGTCTACTTTGCCCTCCACTCTCTAAGGTTTTATCATGCTGTTCTGGAAAAGGCAGGGCAAATTTCTAAGGGTTTTTTTGTTTGTTTGTTTTCTTTTTTCTTCAGCAACTGGGATAAAACTGACATTGTACAATACAAATAAGTGAGAACAGTGTTCCATACTTTTCTAGGAGCCCAAAATTCACATGGCTCCAAGCAACAGAGGTACAAAGACAGCACACCAAAATTAAGTACCAGATATAACCTGGCAGTCAAAGTTGACTTGAAAAAGCTTTTTACATCTGCCAATATATCATGCTTATTGCAAGTGAGCATAAAGAAAAGCTTTTAGATATTATAGTAGCACCTGCAGCAAAAAGTTATCCTCAAAGTATGACTCACCTTCCCAGCTCCATTCATAACACAGCTAGCACCTACTTCTCAAGTGCACGGCTTTGAGAAAAGCACATGCAGCTACACGCAGCTGAGCAGAACCAGATTCACTACATAGCCTGCAGTCAGCAGAGGGCAGTGGAAAGTATTTTCTTAGAAACTCCGTTTCTAGATGTAATGCTTCCATTATCCACTGCATTTAGAAACATTTTGTGATGCTCTGTCCCGATATTGGTCTCCCATGGTTTTATAATGAACTGCATAGAAAAGCTCCAGCTTTTTTTGTTTTCTCTTATGTCTTCCGGCTTTTGGAAGGTATTATTCCTTCACCCCTCCCTTGATTTTAATTCTGTATGAAATTCTGTTTCATAATTATAGATATTCTGGATATTAAACCCACTCAAGTATTTATTCCACCACATACTAAGTAATCTGATTTTAAAAGATACAAAGCCTTTGATATAAAGCAATTCAAGGCTCCTTAGCAAGGCACAGCAAGTAATTTCCCCAGTTTGACATTATCATAGTACTTCTACATACAGCAGCAGAGAGAGAGTACTAGTTTAGACAGGCCGGGGGTTGTCATCAGCACAGGCATTGCTTGATTTAGATCTGCTTTAGCTGAAGTCTCATCCCAGCTAAAACCACCACTGCTAATTAAAATAGACCAGTCCATCATACTAGGAAATATTTATAGAGCATTATTTCATGTTATTTGGCCAAATTAGCTAGCTACATTTTGTAAATTCAATTTAAAAAATGAATAAATTAAAAATAGAGCAGTAGTATTATCTTATCCACAATTCCCATCTCTACTGCACGATAGCACATAACCCGGAAACCATTTTTGTTCTAGCTTCCTCATCATACATCATATTGATAGATCATTAAACAGAAGTTACCAGATTTTTAAAATTATTTTTTAACAAGAAAACTCATTAACAAGCAAGAAAACAAGTCACTTTGCAGCATCCTAATACTGTATTGACCCCATTTCCAATAAGTATCCTTTCCTTACCAAAATGCATTCTGAACATTGAGATAAACAGCATATTCCTACAGCAAAAGTAAATTATTAAAAATTTGCGGCGAGTTTATACTTCCTAAGGTAGAAACATACACAGACAGAATGACCAGAGCCACCACAAACAAATCTGCACCACAGGAAAGAACCGCAACAGCTAAATGCCACTTGGGTTTCTTAGACTTAGAGAAGAGAAACTGTACAATAAGGAGACTGTCTTAAATGCAGGCATCCACTTTCTGATAAGCTTTAGCATGTCTTTTATCAGAGAACCATTAATCTTTACTTGATTCATAAGCTGTATAGGGGCCAAAGAAGGGAAGACAGATGTACCTCATTGGGAAATAAAGCTACCACCAGCAGCTTCTTAGCGTTACTTTAATGTCTTCAGATTCTTTGTTAGCTTTTATCCTGCTTCTAGTTCCCAAATGTCTAAAGATTTATGAAAATGCGAAAGGACATTTTACACCCAAATTCTCATGTTAATATTGACATACTTATTTCTTTCTGCAAATGTTGTTTAGAACACATGAACTAAAAAAAAAAAAGCTTTGTGACCAAAACCAGATGCTACGTCCTATTAAACTTTTATTTTTTTAACATTTAGAGCCTGCACATATAAAGCAGTCATAATTAAGGGAAAAAACCCGAACAACTATACAATGAGAAGCCTTCTCTTTTTACTAATAATTCCTGATGAAAGGAAAGTGTCCAGTAGTCGCCAGCCAGGACTACGTGGTGCTAAAGCTTCTATAGTATGGACTATGGATCAACCCTAAATTATTATACTGTCACCTGCTTGCTATAAGCCCCAAATGCAAAGACAAGCTCTATAGTATTTGTATCTTTCCTCTATCTTTTTTTATTGATATCAAGACAGAAAAATTACACTGTGTCTTGCTAAAATGTTGTCTCTCTCTTTAAATTCCATGGGTTATCAGGAGGACATGGAGATCATTTCATATGTTATCTTATCTTGGGTTAGGGGTATCAGCCAAGACAAATGCAGTTTCATTTATAATTATCATAAACTCTCAGTACACTAATTTATCTGAATCATAAAGCAACATCAAAAGCTTGCCTGCCTACTTTCCTCAGGTTTTGTGGGTTGTTGTTTTGGAGTTTGGGGTTCTTTAGAAGAATTTTTATGTATATAAAATTGACATTTGTCAGAACAGCACAAATAGCATCTTACCAAAAAAAAAAGCTTCTGTAAAGATATCACTTGCTGACAGGTAAACACAGACTATGAATTCTGATCTTTACAGCAGTATAATATCTCAGTGGGGACCACTGTTGTCTCCTCAGCAGCACAGCAAAAAGCCAAAATTAACTCAGCCTAACCTTTTGAAGTTAATCAGGTAGAGACAAACATCTCAAAACTACCCCAATCCTGCCAAGTATCAATGTTTCCACTAGTCAACATCACGATTTGTTTTCTAGGCATACACACAAATGCCTATGACCTGATTGCTCAGCACCTAGTTATGACATTCTTGAAAGGCTTTTCATCAGGAAAGTTAAAAAAAAAAAGCTTTTGCATGCTAAGAGCAAAGTTAGAATTAATGAAATGCATCCAATAACGTTAAGGCTGCTTACTGTTACAAGGCATACTAAGAGCAAAGTTAGAATTAATGAAATGCACCCAATAATGTTGAGGCTGCTTACAGTTACAAGGCATAAAAAATAAAGGCAAAGGAAGTGCAGACAGCCCATCCCATTCTCCATCTCCTTTGCACTGCTGAGTGCTTTATGCCCCCTTTGAGCAGTTATCAGCAGTCTGACTGGCATTTAGCTTAGCTTTACCCAAATCTGACCTTGCTTATTTTATAGAAAGCCTCTATGACAGTCTTGCAGCTTGTGGAGCGGCTCCAGCCAAATGTCTTTGCTGGCTGAGGGCTTTGAAGAGGTGCATCATACCCCATGAGTTTGCCCTATTCTGAGAGCAACTGTAGGCAATTAACTTGCAAAGGAGATTCAGAATTACTGCTCCAGAGTTGAGGTTGCAACCCCACAAAAGAGCTTATAAAGGTCCCCAGTCAGTGCTAATTTATCAAAGCTTGCTATTTCCCATACGTAGAGATTTTGCCTTACTAAAGTTTAGAACATAGTGTCTTCAATGCCAGGGTTCCTACAGTCATATAGCAATATTCTAATAGAGCAAGGAAGAAGGGGTACTGGTCCCTAAAAACATCGTTTTAATGAATTCCAGCAGCTGGCAAGGCTATTTAAAGCCAGCTGTTGCAAAGTGTAAATCTGTAGCACTGAATTAGTCCATGATGTCTGCAAAACTTAAAGACTCGGACTTTTTTTCCTTTTCTCTTTAACTTTTCTTCATATGCTACTAGTCAGAAGACAACTGTAAAATAAAAATTCAAGTTACTTAGGTTGTTCAGGGTGTTTAAATCTGCAGTAAAGTGCATCTGAACATTTTTCACTATTCTAAGCAACCCTGTGCTCAGAATAGTTATTTAGAATTAACTGCTTCCCAAGGTCATGGAGTTTACACAACCATTCACAACTGCACATCATATTTCTCATAATAAAAAAGGCACTTCTTCATACAAGTATTTTCCACTCTCTTAAATTTAAAAACTTCTTTTGTGAGATGCTGTCACATGGCAGATGCCAAATTTTCTTCTTTTCCAAGCATCTGTAGGGTTTTTACATGTCTGAGTAGGCAAAAGCATCTCTCAACAGATCATCTTTTTATTTCAGGTAAGGCTGAGAGGAGAAAAGCTCAGCAAGTTTACCCTTCCCAAGTCATTTAAGTCCTCTAGTTTTGTACCAGCAACATTTGACATTGCCTTTTTGGGGGCATTCTTTAAGGACTCTGCTGCATAGGAACCTAGCTTTCTTTCCCTGCAAGTAAGGGATAATCTCCTAATGCACAGTCTCTGCAAAATCATCCTATTTATCCTGAGAACAGTAGCAAAATTTAAGAGTTTAAATATGGCAACACATAAGTGCATTTCTATAAACTCCAGAGAGTTTCAGAGCGCAGCTACACAACTCTCACTGGGAATATTCTAGCCTTTCAGGTTATGAACTGCCTGCTGTGGCCAAGCTGTACTGCTCTGAAAGGCTTTGTGTTACGGATTATGACAAGCCTAGGATATGACCTGTAGACAGCAATATGAGAATTCACCAGGGCTCAAGCTTATAGGTTTGGGGCTTTTTTTGTTTGTTTGTTTTGATTATTCCCAACTCTTTTTATTTAATAGGGAAAATACAGTATATAAAAGCAATCTGGCCCAATGTTATATCGTCTACTGAAGAGTGCCTGTACAGGGATACATAATATATGATTAGTCAGAATGGCTCTCATAACCTTGCCTTAAAAATGCTAAAATATTAAGACTACTGTAAAGCAAAGTATTTTGTGAGTTACAGATCTATTTGGCACTGGCTCACTCTTTTGTTCTTGAATTTTCTTATCTTTACCCTTGAATGGTATCTGCTTACCAAACTAAGCCAACAGCTGCAGCTATACCTTTGGCAGTAAGCACAACCCGGATTTAGATGCCAAGCATATGAATACTTTGCATTTTACCTTTCTACCACCCTCAAGAACAGACTTAGGTCTGCAGATGATCTTTTCTGATTAGTTACTTTGAAAGGTACTTGGCAAAAATTGATCAGTCACAGTAGAGCAGCACTGACTGTAAAAAGAACTACAGAAAACTGGGAGAATCAGGTTTGATAGCACTTGCTTAGACTCTCCGCCTAACAGAAGGTGTCCTACCATATAGCAAAATAAAACAGTCTCCTCAAGCTGTTATTATTAAAAGAAAAGAGTTTCATAGTAAATCTATTTTAGATGCTGTGCCTGCTTCCAACACAGATATTTCTCTTCAGTAGACTCAGTTGGCAAGAGTACACTCCAGCCACGATGTGCGGTCTTGCACTCTTTACCCAGAGCTCACTGATTCCCCTCCTATAACATAACCCTGTCCACTCAGAGTATCAACAGAGTTGATACTGTAATGCAGTAGAATCCAGTTAATTCTATATATTTCCAGCCCCAAACCCATGAAGACTGGATTGGAAATGTCAGGGAAAGAAGTAACCAGGAGTGCCTTTTTCCTCTCATTTTTGGGATTAGCCTGGCTAACTAGGTCTGTACACTGCAAAGACGTGCAGAATGGGAGAGAAGCAGTCTTTGTATGTGGAAAGGGCTAGATAGTAGCTGAGATAACTGCTTTTTTTTTTCTTACGGTGACTGGCAAGTAATTTGGTAGGAGGCATTTTAAACAGCAAGCATTTTAAAGTAGTTGCTATCATTTAAGAGCTCATTCAGTTGTTAGAGGTAGCCAACATACAGCAATAACAGGTTCTGCACATGTAGTCATGTGAGAGGGCTGATATGCATGTTCACCAACCCAACTACCTGCCAACACTGCATCCACAGCCACAGTTGCTTACAGTTGGTCTGCTGCAGCCATGGAGAGCCAGAGCTGCATTGTGCCCTTAAGCATTGGATTCTCAAATAATTTTTAATGAAGTGAAAGAAGATACATGGAACATTCCTCTTGTTCCACAAATTTAAGTGATTTGTGTGTGCTTATGGAGTCCATGCATGCATGCAGTTCATTAAACCACAGATTTGCAGCAGCACTGACACAGGTTCTTTTCGCACACAGAATCATCAAGTCAGTTTTAAGTGGAGCAACTTAAAGAGTCTGAAGGAGTGGATTTGTATTCAAGTATCTTCAACAGAACCTGTGAGGGGAAGGTTGTAAATAAAGCTTATTTTTCATTTCAGCAAGAAATCTATCAGCCCATTGAGTCATAACAGCATGGAGTGACTTATTATTTACACGCACAAACACTTCACACCATAGCACATTAGTAACAAAGGAGGAGTCAAAGCCACAAGCAGCCTCTAATAAAGTAGCAAAGTAGCAAATACTAAGAAAGAAGATGAAAGCAAGCCAGCCTACTAGGAGATTGTCTGTAACATTACGACTCCAAAAACCAATAAAACACATGCCTTTTCAGCCTAAATGGGAGGTCCTGCTGGACAGAAGCAGCCTCTCAATGACCCAACCAGCCACGTGGGGAAAGGGGAAGAGAGAATACAAGACTATTTCCTCTAACAGTTATATTTATTTTTATGAACCATATTAAAATAATTTTCAAGATAATCCTGCCATTTCAGAATTCTAAGAGGACAGAAACTTACTAACAGTTCATAACCAAATATTAAAGGGTAAAGATTCTTTGCATCCCACAAGTCATTTGGTGCTTGATACAAAAACTGTTTTATCTTGAACAGTACAAATACAATGCTTCCTAACAGAACACAGATTGCACTCTGCTAAGCATCACCCAACAGGCACTTAATGGTGAAAACCACAGGTCTAGATAACAACAAGGTGATGCCTAACCTGCTTTTTTACAACACAATATAATCCATTGCAAAACACGTTTGAGTAAATTTCCCGTTAGATTCTAAGATGGCTTTACCTTCTCAAAGAAGATCAGCCCCTCTATTTGCCCAGGGAAACACACAGAAAAGGAGTCAGCTTTGTCACAACCAGAAATAAACACCTGCAGTATTAACAAGGCATGAAGGAGAATTTTTTTTTAATGGTTCAACTCCAGATATTATCGGTTGAGAAATAGTTTAAAACCAAGGGAAGATAGCAAGGAAAAGCCAGAGCAAAGGAAAGACCAGAACGCACAAAACCAAACTCACTTTAGCCAACAAGATTTCTCTGTTCTCCTCATCTCTTGGTCCAAAGAGGTACCAAGCCCTTCCTATGCTTTACTTATTGATTAAAAAGGTCTCACAAACACTGATCAGGTGTTCTTCATCAAGATCCAATTTGTGGGTGCACCAATCAGAGCACAGCAATGTTTACCTGTCTTAGGAATCTGTCTGAGTCTTCTCTCTTGCTTTTCAGGTGTTTCTTTTTTAAGCATTGGATTTAATCCCCTGGAGATGCTCATAACCTAGCATAAACAGCACCTGTCCTGAAGAGTTCCCCTGCTTTCTTTCCCCAGAGGGAGTTCCTGTCACATAACACTCTCCACCTGTTTCCCAGCCCACAGGCCTCCCATCTTTCTGCCAGAAAAGTATCCACAGCTGTCAGACTGAAGCTAAACTACACATGTGTTCAGTAACCTCAAAAGATTTTCCTGCATTTTATAAGTGTTGTAAACATTTACATACCGTTATAAATAAAGCCACTACAAACCTGGCCAGCGGGAAGTCTTCTGAAAATCAGCAAGCCTCATGCACATAGAATCATAGATAGATAGAATCATAGAATAGTTTGCGTAGGAAGGAATGTCTAAAGGTCATCTAGTCAACCTCCCCTGCAATGAGCAGAGACATCTTCAACTGTTTCCCCAGCTGGGGCATCTACCACCTCTCTGGGCAACTTGTTCCAGTGTTTCACCACCTTTATTGTAAACAATTTCTTCCTTATATCCAGACTAAATTTACCTTCTTTTAGTTTAAAGCCATTAACCCTTGTCCTATTACATCAGGCCCTGCTAAAAGGTCTGTCGCTATCTTTCCTGTAGGTCCCCTTATCTGATAGCTATGCATGCAAGCACCTGAATACTAGCACAGATAACGGGACACTTAAAGAGAGGCAGAGAACCTGAACTACATTAAAGCAGCCTACATTACCCTTTCTACAGTAATAGCAAGAACAAATACAATATATATACATTTACAGTGGAAGTATAACATCAATACATACAGGCATACTTGAACAATATTTAGTCTCTCATAGAAAAAAAACAGTTCTCAAACTCACACTGTTGAATGCCTAGAAATTTATCCTGGAAAACGATCACTCAACCTCTTTCTTATCATTAGTCTTTCTGGTGTATAAGCCTCTTCCTATCAGCCAGAAACTGCAGTGATGCAGGCTGGAGCTCCTTGAAAAGATACAGAATGAAACAGTAGCAAGAAGGAACTGTAAAAGACAAAAAGCCCCAAACAGATCAAGTCACCGTGACCAAAATAAAACCTACAAAGCAACAGATAACTATAATAATAAATCATCTATCACTGAGACCAGTGAAGTATGCATATTTGTTGGAGGAAAATAAACTTTGTTATGATGGACAAAGCATCTGTGATGTCTTCCATAAGCCTGAAGAGGAACTCTACCTGAAGGGCTTCCCAGAAGAACTGGATGGAGCACCTTAGGGAAATGCTGACAGTGAGAGCTTTAGAGACAGAATTGCATGCAAGACTAAACCAACACATGGCAGTCATCAGCAAAAGCCCAGCCAGCTCCCAGCTAGGAAAACATGCCTTATCCACAGGTTATAGAATAAACACAGATGCAGCAAAATGAGTCACCAGAGGAAAACAAAAATTTAAATTGGAGGCAAATGAAGCTTTTTGCACATGCATGACAAGAAATCCATTGAGCAAAACTAATTTTATGTCTGTGCTGGAATAGCTCTCTTGCATGTTAAAAGACTACAATGGTAAGAAGGGAAGTACCATATAGCCTCACATTCTAGAAAAAAAAAGAATCAAAAAGCCCATCCAAATAAAAAGGAATGTATAACCCAGAAATGTATTTTGTAAAGAAAAAATATTAAGAAAAGGATAAAAATAATTCAGCATTGTCAAAAATGAGAGGACAAATTATGATGTACCTAAAATAAACATTCATATTTCTTTTATTCATTTCTAAGAAAAACTTAAGTTCTTTTCATGGAACTTTATGTTAATATATTTTGCTCTCTATTTACTGAAGGCTAAGAAGATACTATGGTCATTCAACGCACCTCAGCTGATAGTTCATCAACCCAGAAAAACTCAGCTGTGGGTTTAGCGTGTGTACTGCATCTTTTCACACCAAAAAATCTTACTTTGTTTCAAATGACAAATCATGACTAGTGTGACACTGTATCCTGAGGCATACAGAAAATAAATGGTTTCCAAAACACATAAATACATGAGGAAAACATGGAAGGAAGGAAGGAAGGAGGGAAGGGAGGAAAAAACCCTCACATTATGATGATTTTATTTTCTTTTAATGAGTCGCAAAACTGGTCATCGATTCAGTCCCTTATTCCACTTGGTTCCCTGCAAACATCAAGCAAAAAACCAGGTTCAGTTCCAGCGAGCATAGCTCAAATATTAATCAGGCATCTTCTGAAATGTGTGTTAAAGATAACAAATATTTTCATAAAGGCTCAAGTATGAAGACTGTTTCAGAAGAATGTAGTGTGTGATGCAGATGCTTCATGCACAGTGGATCCTAACCCTGTACTCTATCAAGGGAAGTGAAAAATGCTTTCAATAATCTGTGAACATTTCCACTATAAAGTAAACAGGATTTATAAACTCTTTGAAAATGAAGGAAATAACCTACAGCTTCTAGAAGGTTATTTTATACTATTATGATTCTGCATCAATTTATCTCCCCATAATATCCTTTCTAGCAAAAAAAAATATTCACAGTATAAGAGCCAACTCTTTCCTACAAGCCAGCTCTGCAAAAATAACTGCTGTCAGGGAGGAGAAGAACTGTTTTGAAGTCAGGAGTCACAAGTAAGTTACTCTGTGCTACTGTATGGTTTTAAGAACTTGCTTAAGTGGAACTTTTGGCAGACATCTTGCCACTTATGTATGATGATTCTTGGTTGTCCAACAACAGGAGGAGTTGAATAAATATTTTGAAGTGATCTACTGTTCTCAGACAAAGGGGGACATATGGCCAGATTTTCAGAAATATACGTGGGTATATGTATACTTACATTTGTGTGCATTCGTGCTTTATGTTTCATAAGTTCAAATACTGCAGATTAAATAAAAGAAAAATACTTCGCTTGTATAAGAAGTGAAGGAAGCTCTTAACTCAAACACATCACTTATTTTGAGACATAAAATCACAACCAGTGAGTGAATATGAGAAGAGAGAGTATTCAGTTAGGCGTGGATAGCTGGGCCTTGCAGAAAAGTCTGTCTTTTTATACGGTCATGCGTAGTGTTGTATGCAAGGTTGTAGCCCTGATTTTGGGCACGGACCCATAGGAATTGCAACGCATTCTGTTACAAGGCAGCTCTGAGTTTTGGAGTCTTTCTCTTTTGTTTGTTTGTATTTTAAATGGGTGGAAAAAAATAAAATCCAGACAGACTTGTTTGGAGATATACTTGCAACAAAAAAAAAAATAATGGAGAAGAACAGTAAATGCTAGTTGCTTAGCAATACACTTTTCATAGGCCAGATGAAGTCCCATCCTGCACGGGAGTCTTACTGTTTCCCTTTAAATACTGTATAATAACATCAGTTGAAACAGTACTCTCCAAATGGCATCCTGTGAGTCTGCAAAGTGGAGTGCTTGATTCAGCCTCACTGAAATCATGAGTGCTGCCTGAGGAAAGCCTGGCTGTCAGGCAATTCCCACACCCAAGCCATTCAGCAGTTGTCCCATTAGGAGCTTGTTGCATTTATGGGGATAGACAACTGCATTTGTAACTGTTCCGGGCTTTTTGTCTCTCTGGCAGGTTTAGAAGGGGGGGAAAAAAAAAAAAAAAAAAAAAAAAAAAAAGAGAGATGGAAATTCCACTGGTTCATGCCTATGCACTGTTTGCTGGAATAGTTTTTCTTTTTTTCTTGCCACCTTATTTCTGCTCAGGGCAAAACTAGGAAAACAAACAAACAAATCCTAAAAACACCCAGACACACACACACACAAGCAATCTACACAAACAGGAAAAAAAAAAAGGAGACAATCAGGAGAGGCAAACCAAGAATTCATCGTGTTGCAGTGCAGGCAAGACTGCAGGGCATTGTACAAGCCCCAGGTTCAGCCAGCTCCACCAACTTGCTTCCCAAGTTGAGGATGCCTCCTAATTTGCTATTACAGCTCAAGCAGAACAGAACAGACCATGCACATGTACTTGCACAAGCATGCAAGAAACACTTTTCTAATCATCTTTGCTAGCTTAGTTTTCTGAAATATTGATCAGTGTTATCAAGTTTCCAAGCAGATGTACCATAAACAAGTTAAGCTGAACACTCAAATATTTATTTACTGACAACTTCCAAATTTCCTGAGTATCACTCATACAAAAAAAAACCTATAAGATTTAAATATCACAGTGTGTTATTGCTGTGAGATGATGTGTAACAGCTGGCAATCTGCATTTTCTGGGTATTAAATATTACTGAACAATGTTAAAGAACAAACATGCTGTTCTTATAGGGCCCGATTCAGGAAAATGAGAAGATCTGACTCCCACTCCCTTTGCTGGGAGCCAAGAGAATTCATCTCAGAGGGATGCTTTGGAAGGATGAGCTTCAAATTAGATTATTTTTTTATTATTATTACATTCTGGATCTATAATAAGCACAGCTGTTTACTTATGTGCTAGCTATGTTTAAATAGACATTAGAGGTTAAAATCTAATTTTCTAATTTCAATAGTATGTGGAAATGGTCTTACTGCTGCCAAAAAGTCATAACGTGCTATAAAAATCCATAACCATCTTCATCTCTGTTTTCATAGTGCACATGTATATTAGAATGGATAAATGTGCTGACATTCAGAAGCAGCGATGAGCTTTTTGAAATGTCTGCTCAAAAATGGATACTGTAGCTGGATGCATATCGTAGCCAATGAAACATATTTGAAAAGATTATATGGTATTTTGCTTTCTTTTATGTTTATCAGATATTTTGCCAAGTGAGCCTGTGCTATACCAAGAGCAAACAAGGAGGAGTTTCACCTTCCAGGTTTCCTTCCATTGCTACGCTCATTCAGAAAATGTACTGCTACCGCTTGTAGCCCCTGCAGCTAGATGTAGAGCAGTTCTTTACCGTATCACAGTAAAGGCATCAGAATAAGGCTCCTTTTTTTCAGAAAGGGTATGTTGTGCCACAAAAAAAAAAAAAAGAAAAAAATGTTTCTTAATTTCCCTTTAGCTTTATTCCATTTTCCTTATTCTGCCTGTTGTGCCTGAACATGTTACAGTTTTCTCGTTAAATAAGGTAATTTAGTGAATGTTTATTGTTTGTCTTTTTATCATTAGAAACAGTCCAAGCAATTGGAGGAAAGAGAATTTATTCTGTCATTTCTGCTGCAATTGCTGGTCTTTGTCATGTTATTGATTAAAAAAGATGTTTCTTCACTTATTACTTCAATGTTACAATCCGAGAAGCCTGTAAAGAGAGTTTGGATATGAGCTCTTTTTTTTTTTATGAGCTGCAGGGTTATCTTGGTTGGATTTTCACCCTTTGATAGATGTGTCATTTTGTAAATATCATGATATGTGTTTATGTAGAGTATGTGTATTTTTTTTATAGATACACAGTAGGTAAAGCCCTAAGTTTCTCTTATTAAAGAGTAACATATAACAAACATTAATGGCATTACGCAGCACTGATAGGGACAATCTTTGAACATTCACTGTTTAACTATGGACATAAGACTTTTTAAAGGATTAATTATGTTATCTTAGCTTCCTCAGTGTTGTGACACTTTCACTGTTTCAGGACTTATGAAAGCTTTATTTTTGTGTAATGCCAAAAGCAACATCACAGAAAAGTAAAGAAATACAGAAGCAGAGCAAGGGAGGGTGACCCGAGGTAGGACCAAACATTATCAGGAAATGGAGAGACATAAAGTGACCCTTCTTCCACAGGCATGAGCGTGCTTAAACTACACCAATATTCTCACGTATGTGCTCTGTAGGTAGAGTGATGGCTTCAGAGTGGGGCTGTGCAGCACCAGGAGTTAGCAGTCAGTGGGCAGCTCATAACGCAGCATGTCGGGAAATCAAAATGGGAATGGCTCTAAGGCAAGAAGGAGAAGGGAAGGAAACTGCAAAGGGTGTTAACAGAGGACATACCTTCAGACAATATCGGTAATCCTTAATGCGATCAGAGGCCTGGTAAAACTGAAGTATATAACTACTTTATAATCATGGAGAACAAGGGCTGAGTTCAGCCGGCCGTGGAACGCTGTGCTTGGCAAGACCCTTAGTGACTTCACTGAGGTTACCTGGGGGTCTAAATGCTTTTCAGTATGAGCCCAGGTTCATTCTCAGAGAAAGAGGCCCAGCAATAGTCAAATCAAATGGAAAGGTGAAAAGGAAACAGAAAAGAGGAACGACAACCGCATTAAGATGATCTTTGAGCATATTAGTATTGTGTTCCGCAACTTAAAAACTTACGGAGTGCAGAACTCGGAAGCAAAATAGAGCACTGGCACACATGGCAGTCTGAAGAATTTAAAGACTGGTATTGGGAATTAAAAGATGGGAACTAATTCCCTTGTCACTGAAAGCTGAGTGCCATTTTGAAGCAGCAGAAAAGGAGGCACTGAGAATGCAACACCAAACGTTTAAAAAAACTTACATCATGCTGTATTTCTACTCAAAAACATGGCGAATTCCATAGTGTGACATCAAAGGGGAAAAGGAGGGTAATGTTATTACAAAGGTTGGTTTGAGGCTATCTTACATTAAAAGTCATTAAGTGAAGCTGAACACAGAAAAATCCTGGGTAGTAGAAAATATTTCCCAACAACTTTTATTTGTCTGTGGAAATTGATGAGATAAGGCAGAGAGAAAATGTCTTGCATCTGAGTTCTTTAACATGGACATCCACCAGGTGGAAAACCATGGGCAGATACAATGTAGTCCCTAACAGAGAAATATCCAGCATATCAAACACATGCAATAAGCAATGAAGTTTGACTTTTGGTGCCCTTCCATGTGGAGACAAACACACATTCACGTGGAAAAACATTGTAGCTTCAGACCAATGGTCTTGTAAAGTACAACTGTGGATTTAGTTTAACATTTTTATCTGTCTGAAAATTCCAGTCACCACCTGGAGGGGGAAGATGGTCAGGCTGAACTGAATTCCTTTCTTAAAAACCCTCTCACCCTCTTGTTATCCTTCTTCAAAAAACATAAAGAACACCTTTATAAGCTTTAAGATCTTCAGAAGGTTGAATTTCTGTAAGCTCAATTGTACTGAGACCTCTTTCCGCCAAACCAATCAATATTGCCTGCTTTTGTTTGACTCTGCAAATATTCCTCTGTTGTCCTCTGTTTAATGTTTAGATCAGGAGTCATTTGGGCAGGAATTCCCTGTTTTGTAAATATTTTTGGAAATCTAGTTCAATTTAGTCCCACCCCAGAGTACAGATTTTAGATATGGTGATAATTAATAATAAGAGTGGCCAGAATAAAGAAGTTGTTCTGCAATAGTGTCCTGTTACTTGGAGAAGACATTAGCAAAGCATTCTGAATTATTTTCACTTTATCAGTAGAAAGAACACAGAACCATGTAGTAGTTTACATAGTAATACAGTCCTTGAGATAAGTCATAAAAAAGATGAAGCATCTCATTGCTGGAAAATAGTTATAATTTAAGACTTACTTATGCCAGACAGAAATATGAACACTCATTTCTCTGCAAATGTAAGAAGATACTTGAGATTTAGAGATATTATTTGCAGTTGTTTTAACAAATTTCCAAAGCTGGGGGAGGTGGGGGGGAGGGAGGAAGAGGAGATAAAAATAACTGCAATTGCACTTGGTTTAAAAAGTATAAACTGATATTTATTTTTTTTTCTTCCTAATTTATAACTGTGTAAGATATTGGCTCTTAACATGGAAACTAAAACATTGTGCAAACTGGCACAGCTTAAATGAAAACAAATACCAATTCGTGTCAATGTGCAGGAAAGAGGTATAGCAGCTAGAAGAATGTAAGAATGTGGAAGATGTTCTGGTGAGAGGAAGTGGCTAGAACAGATAAAAATGACTGCTTACTAATGTTTTATACCATGCTACGCTCAAATTTAAAAAAGAAAAAAAAGAACAGAACTCACACTGAAGCTTAAAGGAGCAATAGCTTTCCAAGGGTTTAAGCTGTTTGAAAAGCTGGCTGTAGTGAGCACTGTTCGTAGGCACACGGTGCACTGGAGGGGTTTGCAGTAAAGCCAAAACCAAAGCAGCTTTCAAGATCAATCAGAAACTGCTGTTTCAGGAGCTGTGCTAGAATTAACGCCAAATAAAATGCATGCTACTCCCCAGAGCTTTTAATGAACCTGCTTGGAGGCAACAGAACGAAGGTGTTGTTGGCACAGAGCAAGATTTCAAAATAACCTGGAGCGGGTTGCTTAAAGACCAAACGTTTATAACAAAACTGAATAAAACACAAAACAGAAGCGTAAACTAGAAAGAGGTTAATGAAGTTCTGTAAGCAGCATAAATTGCTTCCTAAAACACACAGAGAAAACAAACTATTTTAATTTTTTTTTTAAAAAGCACTGTGTGAGATACATTAAAATCCTTTGCAAAGGAGGGAAGTTTGCTTAGCTCCTTTGAACATCTTTAAGCATTTACATTCAGTAAACAAGACATCTAGAGAAAAATTCTAGTCAAGCCCTCCTGTCCCTCCAAGCAAAGTTCTTTGGTATTTGTCTCTCTCTTTTTCTTCTCCATCCACCCCACACTCCTTTTCATCTGTGTTTCACTTTCAACATACCACTTGGGATCAGTACACAGCAACAGCCACGGTGTTTCTGTGTAACTGTGCTGTGCCAGAGCTAGTGATGAGTTTATTCACCCATATGCTTGAACAGCAATTCCAAGGCATTCCTCATTTCAGTTTTTTTTTGTTGCGAGATTTTTCTTCCTGCTTCTGGAATCTGAAACATGTTTCACTCAACTATGTCATAATTAGAAATTACGCTCTAATAATCAGTACATTTTTCAAGCATCCCAGTGTTTGGAAAGTAGATATTATCAAAACCAGAACTGGAGAAAAAGGGGTGCTTCTCTCATCAGATACAATATAATTTATTTTTTTTTTTTCTACTTAAACCATGCATCCTAACCCAAAGAAGAAATGGCCATCATCATCAGACACTTACAGAGCTGAGCCACTGTTGCTAGGAGAGTGCTGCTTGTTTGATCTCTGAAGATTGAGCCCAGTTATTTCTCTGGTACCATTAATTAATGATTACGAGTTCCAGTTGTACTGGGCACAATGAGTGCTGGATCCTGGCATAGTCCTCAAGATAGCTTCTTTGCAATAGTGTCACCCAATGGTATGGGACTGCAGCTCAACTAGTGAAAGCATAGGAGAAAAATCTTAGAGGAAGAGAAAAGCCAGGCCATAAGTTCTAGCTTGTTAAGCTATTGCAAACTTCTGGTGAAATCTTAGCTCTTTCCAGTTGAGACCTTTTAGGAAGTTATTTTTATTTTGAGGAGAGTCTCATTTGTTTTTAATTTTTTTTTTTTTTTTTTTTTTT
>NW_015090774.1:9824639-9882503 GCF_001431845.1 Calidris pugnax | reverse complement strand
TTTTTTTTTTTTTTTTTTTTTTTGGGCAGCTAGACTGGAAGCTATTAATGTATAAGCTATGGTACTTGACCAAGTATGTCGCTCTGATGGAACAATTTGTTTTAAAACAGTTTGGTAGTTAGAATTTTCATCCCATTGGTAACTAAGATGATGTCATTAGACACCAAAAAGATGTGTAGTATACTTGAAACAAGTAGAGAATATGTCTGCACTTCAACTCTACTATTTATTCAACTTCTTTCCTGGCAATTTTTAGCCATGTATTACAAGGAAAGAATGCATTAGAAAATTACAATGAATCAGTATTATCATCTAATCCAGGTGAACTGCAAAACTAAGTAACTCTCAAGTGGCAAAAAAGGTAAATTCAATCTTTGAAAGTCTTTACTATTTAGAACTCACTTTAGTAACAGCACTGTTACTAATGGTTGATAACCATTATGAATGTTCCTTGTTGCTGGTTCTTACTGCACTCCTGTATCTGAACCTGGGCTAGCTGGAGTTAACGCTCTTTGTGAACAGTAAGAAATTACAATAATTGATCTGTGCAACTATTCAAGCCTGGCTGAACATGGCAGGGATTAATGTATTTGGAGTAGGTGTTGAGCAGCTCACACATAGCTGTTTGATCAGAGAAAAGGAACCTGTTTTGTTAGTTTTATGTGTTAGGAACACCTAAGTATAAACAAGGAAATACTCTCAATAACAAACATCTATGCTTTTGGCTATACCTGGTGGGCCCCGGGGGGGCTGATGGTGGTGCGTTTGTGGGGTTCATTCTTTTCTTTCTCATACCTTTTTAAGCTTTTAGAAGTGCTTTAATAAATTGCAGTTTGAGAAGTTTCTGGGGTACTTGCGTGGCCCCCAGCAAAGCTGTGGGAAACTGCCATTTCTGGCAAGCAGGTAAGTGTACCAAAGCTATGAATAGCCTCAATACCTGTTTTCTGAGCAATACAAACAAGCCTTAAGCACAGCTGAAAATCATCATGCTCTTTGTGTTTAGATTCATGTCAAGAAATCTCTTTCTGTAGACAAGATCAGGAGGAATAAAAATGAGCATAAAGCAGAAATGTTATGTGTGCGATGAAAGAATACATGACTGCCAGCAAAGCACGTTTCCACATCCCTCCTACTTTTTTTGAGACAATATAAACGGACATAAGTCTTGCAGCCCAGCAAAAGTCACAAACAGTGATGCTGAAGATGTACACTGTATAAACATAGTCTTTCAAAAGAAACACTAGGCTGGGTGATATCAGGTTTAGGATCTCAACAGTCTTTCACCACGAACCTCAGGGATTTCAGGACTGGGCTGCAAAGGCCTACTGAGAGATACATTCATTATTTATGACCTTGGATAGGGATAAATATAAATAAATCACTGACAAACAAATGAAAAGCTCAGCAGAAATTATGCCATGTGGGTTTACAACATTAGGAGTTTTGGTTAATAAAGAACGTGGGGGTTTTTAGCAGCAGTGTACCAATTTAAAATAATAAAACCTAATGAAAAATTAACAATAACATGAAATGTTTCAGTAATGTTCCCTGTAATGGCTGTTGACACAGGAAATAAATCATCAAAAGGATTTCTGAAGAACAAATTTAACAAAGAAATATGTAATAAGAGTGCCTTCGATAGCTATATTCAGTACATAGACTTAAAATGTAATTCTACATTCTCCCACATTAAATATTTAAATTCTCATAAGGAACAAAGATGTGGGACTAACTGTCTCTCTCTTCAGGCATATTGCATTTCAAAGCAAGGATGTCCTCAGGCTCCAGCAAAACCCTGGATCTGTGACTATATTCTATTGTTTGGCCTCAAACTAATTGTAGCAGAAAATTAATTATGTCCAACCTTTCAAACAAGTTTTTAAAAAGCAGCTTGATCCTGAAGGGCAGGAGCTGCTCAGCATGTTACATATTGAAGTTCTAAGTGGCCTGATTTTTCAGAACTGCTTGACTTGTCTAACACATTAGCTTTTGATAGAACCAGATGGTGTTTAGGTCTCAGTATTTCAAGGCACCTTGACACAGATCCTTAAATGCACTTCTGTATAATTCAAACTGATTTTTAATACCTCTGAGGGTCTTGCCCCTGGGTCCATAATCACAACATTTGGAAACTGCAATCTAAGCATTAAAACTGTGTGTGTGACTGTGTCTATGTAATACATGTGTGCAGGACAAACACAGTTTGAGGAATAGAGAACAAAGGAAATAGGTCTTTCTGTAGAAATCTAAAACACAAGGGAAAGGCTGTACTAAAGTTCTGGCCTTTTTTTTTTTTTTTATTTTACAGTCTGTGACTTCTAAAAGGACTCCAAGGTTAAAAATCTGCTTAG
The DNA here is from genome assembly GCF_001431845.1 of Calidris pugnax. Classification (NCBI taxonomy): domain Eukaryota; kingdom Metazoa; phylum Chordata; class Aves; order Charadriiformes; family Scolopacidae; genus Calidris; species Calidris pugnax. The sequence goes on along the minus strand of NW_015090774.1, from coordinate 9,880,152 downwards.
TTATTTCTAGCTGAAGATTTGAAAAAAAAATCAGGGATATCAGGTTGGGCATAACAATTTATAAAAAGTAACTGGGATGGTGAAGGAAAAACAAGGGGAAAAATCCTATGTATATAATAAATTACATTATGATTTTTATTACCCACACTACACAAAATTCCCGAATTTTAATAATTAAAATAAAACCAGCTTGACATAAAGACTTGTTGACTTGCCACGGTAGAGTGCAAGTATTCTGGAAGATTTTGCTTCCAGAAAGTGGACAAATGTTATAGTCTCAGTTCTTTCCCGAAGGCTTGTCTCTGCAAGGTGGCTATGCTAGGTATTCTCTAAAAGAACTATATGGGGTATATAGTATAATACGAGTATCCTCTAAAAGGACTGAAATCTAAATGTCCTATTCTTGACTCACATTGAAACTCTGGAACTTTCTGAAGTTTATCACAAGTGCAAATGTTGCTTATACCTTTTGGAGACTCTGAGGATTTTATGAATATATTTATAAACTGTGAAATTAAAAATAATATCAATTACAGCACCTACTTTGTAATTGAACCCCTTCTTCTCTTATGTAACTGCTTAATTCAAATATCAGTTTCTAGACCTCTTTGGTTTAATATTTGTCTATAGCTCGACATGGCATTGTCTGAATTTAACTAAAGCTATCAGTGAAGTAATGCTAAGGTCAAAACCAGAGCAATCTATGACGCCCACCACCCACCACAAATGACCTATTCATCTTCATTTTCTTTTGTGTGCTACACTGGTCCAAATACCTCCAACAAAACAACTCCCCCTCCTTCAACCTGCTGTGCAAGGAGCTCTATGACCTTTACAGCCCTACTAGGGATAGCATGTGGAGATAAATAGAAATAAAAATTCCTACTCCATTTTAATTCTTCTATAGACCTTTTTTTCATTAAGTCAATTTCTTTAACCATCTGTGTATTCACATGGGGTCATTTCCTATCAGATCTGACTATTTATTAAAGATACAGGCAATGCAAAGACATTTTACAATGCTTATCCATTTAAACTCACTGTCAAAGCATCACAGACATAAACAGTATTTTCTTCTGAAACCTAAGGATTAATGTTTATAAAGAATGACCTGCAGAGCATGGAGGTTTTAAACTAACACCCACTTTGTTTTGAAGGAAAATTATGGAGGCACTTGGAGTCTCACTGTAGAGGAAATGAAGTAGTTGACCTTTTATATGCTGTTCAATGTGATCTTTACTGTGAAATAATAATGATAATGATGGCAATGATGACAACACTCGCTGATTTGAGCTACTCAGAATAATGAGGAAAAACATGTCCTTAAACTTGACTTATAAGTAAAAATGAGCTGTTAATTCTCACAGGATCCTTCTAGTACACAAACAATAAAATTACAACTGATTTTTGTTCTTCAAATCCTATTCCTCAAAAAATGCAAAAGACAAGAAGGGAACAGAAGAGCTAATCATACTGTTAAGTACTTGCCTAAGAATGCCACATTTAAGCCAACTTTTGGAATGAATAAATTCAACAGTATTATTAAATTAAAGACAATTCAATCTTATTTAAAAAACAAGGTGTATTTGAATTTTCCTGACTTTCCTCTCACGAACATTGATAAAAAAAATTAAAAGCAAGGGGTCCATTGTACAACTAGAGACAGGCCAGAATCAGGCCCTTGTCACTATTCTCCACAGCCATGCAACTGATGATATGTATTAGACTCCGAAGTATTCTTTTGATAGAGCTTGGTGAAACACTAAAACCTGGCCTTTGCAAAGTGCTAAAAGTGCACAGTAAGGAGGAGCACTGAATGAGCAGGGAGATGGATGACATAAGCTGACAGGTCTTTTCAGCCTTTACCTTGTTATCTTATGGTCTATCAATAGGGAATGGATAGAAATCCAATGACTTTCCCAGCCTGAGAATGTTGTTGAATATCAGACTCCTTAAAAAAATCACCAATCTTTAAGTGTGATAAGCTAGAGTCACAAAAGGATTTCATTGTTGCAATTGTTTAAGCTAATTATTATACTAGTTTCCAATTGTTCTTTTGGTTGCCCATATTTCTTTTCTGACTAAATTAACTCCTCCTTCTTTTGCTAGGGAAAGAAAATGTATTGGGTAAAATTCTGCTTGCTGAAGTCCACTACAAAATTAAACTTCCCTCCAATAGAACCCAGTAATGAGCTCCAATGAGCTCCCAGTAATGATGTCAAAAGGTCTTGCATTCCTTTCTAAAAATCTTAAGTTTTGGGGTTTTTTTTTATTGTATGTATTTATGGGTGAAGTATACCCTTTCAATACATATTCAGCTGAAGTACCTCATACAGATGAACATCAATTAGGTTATATGTAAGCTGTGAAAAAGTGTTTCTCATATTTTAGTAAGAAAAGCAGTGATTATTTATATACATTGCAGGTTTTCCTTTATGTGTTGCTTAATATTGGTTGTACAGAGAGGTGAAATGAACTAGATTTTGAGGGCAGACTGGGCATGCAGGAAACTAGATCTCCTCAGTTTAGGCTTCTACTACCAGTGTGTTCTCTGTACAAAAAGACTGTCCATAGGTACTTTGATTAAAGAGAGAATATGGAATAAAATCTATCCTATTCAAAACTTTGTAAACCAATCAAGTTAAAACTACTTAACAACTGCAAAGAAAGCAAAACAAGATAAAGATCATCAAAACAGTCAAGTTCAGGAATAGTGACCATTCCACTGTATTCTGAATAGGCAAAAGACTGATATAAGGGATACGTAGCAGTCAGAGTTTGAAGTTGGAGGAAATTATCTGCAATGCCTTAAATTGATACATCAATACCTAATGTATGCAAATGACTTACCTCAAGGTGTAAGCTAAGACAAGTACCTTTCTATGGACATTTTAATAAAAAATGACACTGAAGTCTTTTAACTGGAACTTGAAGAAATTCCCCTCCATCTAAATGTTAGTCAAATTACTCCCCTAACAAGAAATAATATTTGTTCAATATTGATTCCATCTGCTCTCAGAACTGGAAAAGCAGCTCTGAAGCATCTGGTAGCAAAGTTACTCAGGTGTTCCTATGGAGCCAGATCCAACTACCACAAGACTTTTGTAATGCAAACCGCAAACCAGTAGTCCTCAATATATCAATGATCTACAGGCTTTGTGGCTGTGTTCCCAGCTGGATATATTGCACCACATAGGTGATGAAATGGACTCTTTTGAGATTCAGCTTCAACAGTTGGTATTTAGAAGTCTGGTATGATATTCAGGATATCATATTCAGGATAACTGAAAACCTGACTGGGAACTGAATGTCATTTACATGTTAATAAAATGCCACATAGCAAATATTTTGGTATAACTCAGACATGGAAGGTTACATACCAACAGGAGCGAGCTTACATTAATATTTGTATAGTCTTACTCTTTTCTTTGTTCATCATTTCAAAGGCTGAATACCATATCGCTTGCTCACAATACTCATTAATTACTTATTTCCTTGATACTTGTTAACATTTTGTTTTTTCTTTAGTGATTCATATACAGACATCTTCATTTTTTTGCTTTATTGTCTTGCCTGGAAGACTAACAGAATAGTATTACAAAAAGACTAGCATGATTTAATGTAAAAAAACCAGATGGTTATTTAAAAATACTTAGTTCTAATGTTTAGTGTTAAGAAAAATGCTTAATAACCATAAATGTGATGCTAATTAGGCATAATTTATTCATCTATCCCTCTGAATCACTGATGACAATTTATTTGAGAAAACAAGGCTCCTCTGCATGTTAGTATATTTGTACTTTAGTATACTGTAAAACCAAGAAGATTTTTAAACTGTGTCTATTATGAGAGATTTATTTTTACTCTAATTCAGAAGAAAAGAATGACACTTCTGTCTTAGCTTGAAAAAAATTCTGCTGGTAAATGAATTTTTTAAACTGGTAAAAGAATTGGTAACTTCAAGCAAAACCTAATTTTTGACAACATAAGAAAAGAAATAAATGTACATCTTTATGTCCACAGGTATACAGAGCTGGTCTGAAAACTCTTTCAGCTAAATAAGGCTATATTCACGTGATCTTAATAAAGATAGCTAGACTAAAAATGTATTCGCAGTTAAATTAAACATTTAAGAGCTATGTACAACACTGAATAGTATCCCGTTTTGGAAAACACCTGTGCATGGCAGCAGTTTAAATTATGTTCTTCGATGCACATTTCTGTAAAATCTTTTCCACAATTAACCACCTCTATGTAAGAAATGGAATGACAATTGGACCCGTGATCCTAGCTTATATGTATTTGATAGATATAATAAAGCAAAACCAAGCTTCATATTACCTCAGGTGTCCGGACAGGCTAGTATCTGCAAACCTACATATTCAAGAAGCCTAGAAAACTCAATAGGAAATAAACATCCAAAACATCTCTTCTTCTTGGATTCTGCTTTCACATACCAATAAAGGGTTGTGAAAACATATTTGAAACAACATGTTTTATATCACATCTGTGTATTGCATGCACTGTATGTCATCCAATAACCTTGAAGACCTTTAGTGACGTTACACTACACAGCAGGCATTTGTGTTAAGGCCAATTTTCTTCTGAACTATATATGTACATATTTCACATCTCCAGAAGATTTGTGACTGAAGAAAAGAATGAAAATTACTTCTTCTGCCAAAGCAAATAATTTTATATGAACTTTGCTTTTACTGTGAGGTAACCAAGGGCAAAACCACAGAAGCCTTTTCTCCTCAAAGGAATTGAAGTCCAGCAACACTCTGTATTGCTAGAACTGTGTTACTAGTATAACAAAGTCTTTATGTATGACTCAGGGCTCAAGAGCACACTCAGATTTCAGGGAGTCCAACTATGACTCACATTTAAAGTGTCAGTGGAGCTTCAAAGAGAGACAAAATGACAACGGTGATGAAGTATGAAAACAAAGGAGCAAAGCAGCTAAAATTGCTAGTGTGTCACAAAACAAATCTCCTATGACAAAGCGACCCACTTGCTGGATGAAGGAAAGGTGTGGATGTTGTTTACCTGGACTTCAGCAAGGCCTTTGACACAGTCTCCCACAGTATCCTCCTGGAGAAACTGGCTGCTCATGGCTTGGATGGGAATACTCTCCACTGGGTTAAAAACTGGCTGGGCCCGGGGGGGGGGGTGAATGGAGTCAAATCCAGTTGGCAGCCAGTCACGAGTGGTGTCCCACAGGGCTCGGTACTGGGACCTGTTCTCTTTAACATCTTTATCAATGATCTGGATGAGGGGATCGAGTGCACCCTCAGTAAGTTCGCAGACGACACCAAGCTGGGTGGCAGTGTCGACCTGCTGGAGGGTAGAGAGGCTTTGCAGAGGGATCTGGACAGGTTGGATCGATGGGCTGAGACCAACAGGACGAGTTTCAAGAAGGCCGAGTGCCGGGCCCTGCACTTTGGTCACAACAACCCCCTGCAGCGCTACAGGCTTGTGGAAGAGTGGCTGGAGATCTGCCTGGCAGAAAAGGACCTGGGACTGTTGGTCACCTGTTGGCTGAACACGAGCCAGCAGTGTGCCCAGGTGGCCAAGAAGGCCAATGGTATCCTGGCCTGTATCAGGAACAGCGTGGCAAGTAGGACCCAAAAGGTGATCGTACCCATGTATTCAGCATTGATGAGGAGGCCTCACCTCGAGTACTGTGTCCAGTTTTGGGCCCCTTACCACAAAAAAGACATTGAGGTGCTGGAGTGGGTCCAGAGAAGGGCGACAAAGCTGGTGAGGGGTCTGGAGAGTAAGTCTTATGAGGAGAGGCTGAGGGAGCTGGGAGTGTTCAGCCTGGAGAAGAGGAGGCTGAGGGGAGGCCTTATCACGCTCTGTAACTACGTGAAGGGGGGGTGTAGAGAAACAGGAGTCGGTCTCGTCTCCCAAGTCACAGGAGACAGGACAAGGGGAAATGGCCTCAAGTTGCACCAGGGTAGGTTTAGATTGGATATTAGGAAAAAATTCTTCACAGAAAGGGTTATCCAGCATTGGAATAGGCTGCCCAGGGAAATGGTTGAGACACCATCCCTGGAGGCGTTCAAAAGATGGATTGACATGATCCTCAAGAATATGGTTTAGTGATTTTTTTTTTTTTTTTATTGCTTATTTCTTATTTATTTTTTTGTCAGAGTTAGGTTGATGGTTGGACTAGATGATCTTTAAGTTCCCTTCCAACCTAGATGATTCTATGATTCTATGACTAGGCAAAGAGCATTATAAATCTGACCATTTTACCACTAAGTTTCTAAGTTAGCATCTTTTGGTTTTGAAAAAAATCCCCCCAAAACCACCACCGACAAAAACAACAAACACAACCCAGATTTTCTTTCTTACCAACCCTAGCTATTTCTTAGCACCTGGAAAAATAGAATCTAAAACGTAATAAAAAAAATTTTCAAAAAGAAGCTCAAAGCAACTATATTTCTAAAAAACTACTATTGAGAAATAGTAGGAATACAGCAAATGCACCATGAGAGGGAAGAAACTTTTCATTGTCATAATTTATCTATCATTAGTAAAAAGCCGTGGTTTGAGAGCAATATTTGCTTTAGATATAGCATTCACAAGCTATCAACATCTGAAATGAGAATGTATTATCATTATTACCATAGTAGCATTTGGTACAAACACCATATAAGATTTATATGCAAAGAACAAGGATTACGGGCCCTCCAAAATTCATGGTTTTCATACCCTCCTATAAATAATCAAGCTAGGAAAAAAATTTTCCAAGAGCAGCCATCATGCCATGGTAGAGGCAAACCTGTGTTTGTTACAAGCCAGTGCGGCCACGAGATGGCATCCAGAGTGACAGTCTGCAAAAGGCACATCAGGACTATGGGGTGCCTACACTCCCATTAATTGCAATTTCCATTGAACCATACACAATGCCTGTTTAGTCTTGGCAGTTGCACCCTCTGACATGTTAATGAAGGAAGACAGGAGCACAATCTTCAAATGCTTCACAGAGACAGAATACCAAGTATGAAGGGAAGGGGGAAAAATAAACAATTGCAAGAAGATGATGAGATGCATAATGAGAAAGCAATGAGCAGTTAGAGAGACTACATTCAACCTTTCACCTCAGTAACACCAGTTTAAATCTTGCATATTCTAGAGTAGCAACATTTCTGGGACAATAAAAATAAATATAAGACTGAACCTCTGGCTTTATTATCTTTTGTCACAGCACTGGAGAAATTCTGCCTTTGGGATTCTCAGCTCAGTGATTAAACTGTTTATTAGGAATTTAATAATTACCAAAATGGAAGGAAAGAATGGAATTTCACAGTACACATCATAATCCCAAAAGATAATTATTTCAGATGTACATAAAGATAACACAACATGCATGATTTTAGTTTGAAAATACAATAATGTGAGGTGGCAGGACATGCATTGGCTTTGCATAGAAAGTGGAAATGAAAGCCACGTTTTCATATACATTGGTATAGCTTTTAACTATTTGTATACACTGCCTCTGCAAAGTATCTGCCGCGCAAAGGATGCTGTAAAAATGAAAACAGCAACCATGGGGGAGGTAAAGAAATTCAGATTTCATTGTTAAGCTTGACCATTTGATAAGTTTCAAGAAAGAAATCCAGGTACCACAATTTATTTTTATCACCTCACATGAACTCTTCCCTTGCTGACTGTGCTGTACTCCATAAGGTTTTGGTGCAGCTTTAATTTCCTCTCTATGAGCATCAATAAACCTGGCTAAGAAGCCTGACAAGGATTACTCCTGAATATTCTAATTACAGTAGCCTTTGTATCGTCTCTTGTATTATCATTCCTCTTGCACACTGATGCAAGACAGCTGGGAGAGTCTAATCCCTGTTTGCTGAAATCATTCCTTACAGGCTGATTACAAATGGCCTGAAATCTAGAAAAGATAAAGGGTGGCTTAAAAATACTTAACTTCAGCACTGCTTTTCTGCTGAGTGGAGCTTGGACAGAAGCAGTCTCCTAGGACACTTCATATTATGCTACATCAGTTGTTACACTAAGAAGTATAGCAGCACTTTTCAAAACTGATTGCTATGTAAAGGACTTAACGTGCACAAATATTCATTAGGAATGAGAAGAAAATTAAAATTAAAAAAAAAAAAAAAGAAGAGAAAAAGAAAAGGCCTAGGTGATGAGTTCTTCAATAGAATAATAAAAAGAAAATTCATTATCCTCTCAAAATCTGCAAGATTCATGTCAAATGAGCCAAGTCAAACTACATAGGATGATGAAGGGCCTGGTTATTTCCCAATATGGTTACAATCCTCATCTGACACAAAAGCTGGAGCTAACTATATGAAAATATTCACTTTGTTATGATGTAATGAAGTAAATATCAGACCTTCTGAATGTTGTTACACCTGTGGTGTTATTGAAAAAAAATTTAATTGAAAAAAAAAAAAATGATGCTGTCCTAAAGATTCATAAACTGGAGACATTTTTTTTGGTCCTATCTTAAAAAGGAGTATCTGATTCAAAGCTATTTTTCTTACTGCTTCAAACTTTTGAGAGTAAGTCATAGACCTACAACAAGAGGGCCAAGAAAACTCTTTGGAGTTCATTTCAGAAGACAGAAGACAAACTGAAAAAATTTACCCAACACTATTAAGATCAAAGAGAAATTTCCCACTGACTTTCATGCAAACCCAAGTTTCCTAAACAAACCTTAATACTTGTCTACCCAAAAAGACAGTCACTGAATTTTTAAAAATAAAATTATCAGTATGACCATCTCAAAAAACATTTCGGTAGTGAACAATCATCTAACACCTAAAGAGAAATAGACTACTCTTTTTGCAGTAGCAACCACACATCTGACTGAGATTAGAGCTGGACTTCTGTTTAGGTGGCACTCAGAAAAAAAAATAACATTGATAATGACTTGTCCAAATTAGGAGAGCAGTTCAGTGTTGGGCAAAAGTAAAGAACTGGAGGCCTTCCAGAATCTCTTCCAATGAATCAGGCTGTCCTTCAAAAGTATCTACCAATTATAGCGTAACACCTTCCTTTGTGTTTGATTATAGTAGTTCTTTCAAACAACAAAAGCTTTCCAGGGAAGTACCTATCAATGTGAAAATCAAAGACGTGCTATGTTCAAAGGCATCCAATGGGATTACCTATTTTATCTTTCTCCTTTGGGGCAAGATGAAGTGCATACCTAGGACCTCACACAGATGTTTGCATGAGTTACGCTTATAAACTCCTGACTTACCTCCTTACATGAACCCTCTGTCTGCAGATCGTTATGTCTTAACCCATGTGCAGAAATTACACAAATTCCTAATAACAGTTTTGATGTGCTGGAACATTTTCTGTTGCCCTATCAATCTTTTCTCATACCAATAAAGAACTTTCACCTTTCTAAATCTAAATTAATTGTTATTATTTGAAACCTGTAACTCTGCTCTAAACACCATATAATTTTTAAAGGGGGCTATGTGGGAAGGGTCATGATACTTCTGACTACAATGTATCTGTTATTATGTTCCATGTAAAAGGGAATGGCAACAGTGCCAGCATCAGCGGCAACAGAATCTGTTTGCCTTCCTCCTTCGGGAGCAATCCAACATGTGGAAACATGAAGGCTCTGTCATTTGCAGAAAGTGTGTCAATTTTAATAAGACAGGATCCATCTGCTTCAAGATGAGCAGAAGATTGTGTGCATGACAATAACCTCTTTGTATGTTGCAGAAGATCTCTGGTACGTTAGCAACACGGAGAAGATGTGCAATGCTACGTTTAGTTATTTTGCTGTAAGTCATAGATGTCAATAGTATGGAGGTTTTTTTACACACAGTTGACTTCCATTTAAAGAAAGGATTACAGAGTTGCTTGGGGAGATCTGGGAATGGAACTAGCTGAATGGAGCCTTATCTGTTGAAACATCTGCTTGGCAGTGGTGGTTCACCTATGAAGTTTGGCTACTTTTCACAGAACTTAAACTTTTGACGAATCTCATGTAACATTATTAGTAGGGACTGAATTTCAGGTATTTCAGATATAATGAGGAAGATCTTACCTCAGCAAAAGGACTCTGGGTCGAAAGTGGGTGCAGAAGACATATCTATTATTTATAACATAGAAATAAGAGCAAATGCCTATTTTCCAAGTTTATCTAGCTTACTGCTGACTTTTTATCTGCCACTGAAGACTCAAATAACACACTGCCAAACAAGTAACCAAAACCAGGCGATCTTACCTGTAGCTAATTTGTTTGAAATTTCTGAGATTTTTCTCAGGAGTAACGTTATTTACAACAATTTGTGTATGAGAAGGACGGATTGTAACTCTCTTCCACCAAAGTGTTAATGCAAATACAGTGATCTGCAATTATTAGAATAGAATAGATTTGGTGCTCAAAATATTGTCACTTTAAGGTTGTGTTCCCCACCTCCCTCTTCCTTCTTTCCAGAAGTGTTTTGCACAGTGGTTCAGTGATCCTTATCAACTGGAAAATCATGATAAAATAGTGAAGCAATGTGATATGCCACAGAGCACAGAACAATAGAATGATACATCTACTGGTCAGGTGCGTTTTCCTTTTCTCCCCCCCGGCTACTTTCAGAAGCTTTCTAACCTGTGTTTAACTACTGCAGCATAGTTTATGAAACATAGATTATATTCTTTGAAATATTTTGCATTAATCCTCTGCTGGAATATGGATGAAGAGCATGCATACCCATCCCCCCTGCTATCAGGTTATCTAGTACTGTAAAATTAGAATGCCTTTGATATGACACACTATGCCACCATGGGACGAGGCATAGTAATAAAAGCTCAGCCTATGTAATACTAGTCCACAGTTTCACTGTTCCCCTTTTGTTCCACTAGTAGTCTGCACAGATAAAAGTAGCTCTCAGGTTATAGCATCAGGGACTGCCTCTATAATTTGCTGTGTTTTCCCCTGTCCTAGGAGAAGGTTCAATTAATTCTGCATTTTTACTTCTTTATTGCTTTTTTTTTTTTTTTTTTTTTATTATAGGGCTTGGGGATTAATAAGGATGAATGTAATATGTGATCTCTACAAAAGTATCTTAGGTTTGTTGTTGTTGTTATTGTGTTTCTTTTTTTTTTTTTTTTAATTAATAGGACTGTGGAATAGCTGCAGGACTTTCCTTTCAGAAAATTAGCTGCTCTTTCAGCATCTGTTTGTAACTCAATTCACTTTTCATTACTAACCAATGGATGAGAATTTCCTTGCACACAGAGTAGCAGTGGAAGCTTGCTTGCTTGTGGATACCTGAACAAATACATTTGGAATATTAAACACCTGCTAATTAGAGGCAGATTTCCAAAATCAACATGTGTGCCTACTTATGTGGGCAAATTACAAATTCCTCTCCAGCTGGACAAGAGAAGTGGTTCAAGGATTTTGTTTTCAGCAGAGATCATAGCTATATCTGGAACTGCTCTCTATGTAAGGATGCCTCTAAACAAGATAACTGACCAGCATACATGATTTAGACTAGTTATTTTCAAACAGCTATGCCATTAGACTAGCCAAGCATAAGACAGGTTTTCTTCACAGCTTTATGGAATATCTTTATATAACCATTCATTTTCGCTGTCAGACTGTATTTCTTTTATCTTAGTGTTCTTCCCAGAAGGAGACCTAATCTTAAAACATAACAGCAGAATGTCAGCTTGCACTGAGGTACCTAAGGCACCGTTCAGTGAGTGGAGATTTTGAGAAATAGCAATGGCAATGTTGCCTTTTAATAAAGTATGAGACAAGTAGCAACAGCTTAAAATGTTGCCTTTAAATAAGCTACTGTTGGCCACTAAATGTATATTAAATTAACACAATTACAACTGAAAAATACAAGGTATTAAATATATTTTAACACTAATATTGGCATAGTGTTTGCCTTAGGAAAAATAATTTGTTATGAGTCAAAAATCAAATCACTTTTGAATTGAAAAATATTATAAAATTATTCTGTTTCCAAACTACAGGAATATCCTTATGTCTGTGTTACTTCTTTTATTTCTTTCTCAACTGTTGGTCATACATTCCTACGTGCTATTGCTAAACGTGGAAAAAAATGTCTCTGCCTTTTTTTTTCTTCCCTTTGAAATACATTCCAGGAGTATAATTTTCTCACAAGTAGACTTGTCATGAACTTTTTTATAATGCTTATTTTTTTTCCCCAAGATGTAAATATACCCAAAGGAATACTGGTCTTATCTAAAGGCATTTTGTAGCATTTTTATAACATGTACCAAGCTTTCTGTGTACCAGAATGAAACAAAGGTTTTTACAGGAAAAAAAAAAAAAAGAACAAGCCAACAATGCTTATCAGATATGTTCTTCAGAATAGATCAAATCAAAAGAAATCAGATATTATCAGTAGCATGAATTTCCAGGAGCAAACATTTCCCAACTCCTCAAAGAAATGGCAGCAGAAGCAACTGTGGTCCTGTTTCCTGCAATTCCAACTTCAGATCAGCAAGGAATATATTTCTGGTCTTACCTGTGTCCACTCTCTCGATACCTCATACTGCCTACACACTAATAATTCAGTATGAATAGAAAAAACAAACAAACAAACAAAACCCAAAACAAACTCCCCTGAAAAAACTCAAAACTCACAACGCTAAAAATTGAACATACTGGGGAAGATGAAGAAAATTTGAAATGGTGCCGTAACTCTTGGGAACAAAAAGTAAATGACATAGACTAATGCGTGAAGACACAAAACCAAGGTGTATATAAATTGATGGATGAATTCAAATGTTAAAATTAGAAGAGAGGGAAGAAAGATGGATAATCTGTCATTTTCATAATACATCAAAATTTGCTCATGATCAGAGATTTTTTTGAAGCCCATTTTATCTCAAACTTCAGACTTCTGTTTGACTTGGTAACAAAGCTTCTGAATAGAGAGAATATAGCACAAATGTCTGAACAGCCTTAAACATAGCATTACAATTGGATGTTACTATAATAAAACTGCAACACTGTTCTGAAGCTGAAACGGAACCTCATGGCTGTTACTCAATATATTTCTAAAAGATAGGTTCAATAAAAATATATCCAGTTTCTGCCTTACAGAATCTCACAAGGCCACAAAAGCTTTATATATGTTATTGAATTACGCCTGAAGCATAGATTTGTAAATGAGAAATTATCTGTTCCTGAAACCTAGCAAGAAGATATCATTGTATTCTTCAAGTTTGATTGTATCCCTCCCTGACTCCTCCTGTTTTTTTCCTGGACTCTAAGGAGCAGGCTAAAATAGCAGAAGATATTGAAGAAGTTTTTGACTGTTTAAAATACTTGTCTGCATGTCACAAAAATGCAGATGATTTTTTAAAAGTGAACAGTGCCATGGGATATTGTTACACTACACTAGGACAGTCTTTTTCATGTTCTTGTTATGATTTTAAGTAGGTAGGATTGTTGTGTACAGCTCTTACTCTGTTAGTGAAGCATGAATACAAAGACTTGCTGAGATACAATTATTTTTTAAAAAGCATTTAGGAAATGCTTTGTGTTTGTTTTGTTTCCAACCCTACTATGTCTTTTTGACACATCTATGGATCATGTCTATAACGTAAGTGGGCATAGATGCACTCTAGAAAGCAGTCAAGGTTCTCTCCATTTTGATTAAAAGAAGATTCAAATTATTTGTTTAGTCTTCAGTAACTCACTGCCTTGGAGTCAGCAGATAACTTTCACTTGGAAAAGCTATGATAAAGCTGCAAGAAACATTTGTTAGAAGTCTTTACAACTTAGCTACAAAACAACTTTGCCTTTCAAGAAAATCAGAGGAGGAAAAAAATGATTTAATGAAATTTGGATGCATCTTTCCAACAAGTCCAGAATTTCTAAAATAGTGTGGATTACGGTTTTTCATAAGCCCAGAAAACAGCGCTACAGCCAGAGATTGCTGCATGTCCTCTGTAAGGTCACCCAGAGAGGGACTGTATAATTTAGAAAAGCAAACCAGAAGACTGGTGCCTCCCTGTGGAAACATTACTGTATTTTCACAGACAAGTGTCAAACTGATCCAGCCATCAAAGGCAACGCTGCTGACTGATGTCTGAGTCAAACAAACAAATCTAAAGATAACTTTAACAGAGCAAATATAAAAGGATCAAAGACATAGAGGGAAGGAGATGCATGCAACAGTAGCACACATTTGGAGTTAAGCTGAAAAACAAGGAAATTCAAAGAGAGGAAGGGGACATGATTTCCTACTTCCAAAATTTAGACATAAGCATGGCACCTAAAAAGAGACATCAAGACATAAATCTGGTTCACTTTTTCAGCACCACAATGAGCTTAAGGGCAGCAAAATCAGCAACAACCCCACTGAACACTCTGACAGTGTTCAAGCTGACTGGAAAGCAAACACTGTGATCCTAAAAGCATACAAAAATCTCAGCCACTACCAACTGAAAGTTCCACTAGGTAGTCCTACTGAGAAGTCACTCCCTCCAGTTTTCCACAACCACCACACGTTATCATGAGGTTACAAAGCTGCTCTGCTCTTGCCAAGCTATGTGGTACAGTGCTTGATGTGTATGGACTATCTGTTGAAAAGATGATAAAGAAGGACAGTGTCTCGATGTGTATGGACTATCTGTTGAAAAGATGACAAAGAAGGACAGTGTCTGGGTGTTAGTGACTGGGTAGATTTGAAATGGTTTTTGGATAGGAACAGAAAAGGGTATAAATGGAGTCAAAGCACAATTTAGGGGTTATCAAAGCATGAGTTGTTTAAGGACTGAATTCTCTGAATTCAGGAGATTCACAGCAGAGGTGAACTGACTCCTGCTTTAGATGACCCTCACACAGCCCCTGCTGATGAGGGCTCAGCTTTTGATCCAGCTAATGCCATCCAAAGAATAATCTTTTAAGGTCCAAACCAGATACCATAAAGACAAACTAATCCCCTGATCTCTGTCTAGCTCCAGACTAATAGCAATGAGAGAAAACTTTAATATTGTGATATTAGCCTTATTATTATTTATAACAGAAATTCTGTCTCTTAACTGCATGCCAACTGCATTCTTACTAGCTTTGCAACTTTGATTTTTCCTCATCTGACCAGAAGCTAACTTGTTAGCTCTTTAAATAACTTACACAGTTAAACTGCAGTAAAACCAATTTGCAAGTACTGTTATTCCAGCAGGCAATTGGAAATTGCTTCTTACAGATATATTGTTGGTTTTTTTTACAATAAGAAGAGTTTTTGACAAGTCCTAGGACAATATCAGTTTGTCATAGTCAGTAAATTGTATCCCTGTCACTGAATTTTACATAATGACTTCAGCAGAGGTAACTACAACTATTTTCTGCTGTTTCCCATCAAAACATTTTGAAGTTAGACTCTTTTTCAACAGGTATACTAGGAACATGTACATATTGCAGTGACACCTTAGTAAAGTCCACCTCCCCTAAGACTGTAGTCAGAAATTAGCAGATTTTCAATACCTCCTCTACTTGATGCTTTATAAATAAATTTTAAAACTGTATTTAGTAGGGAGAATGGTCAACATCCAGGTTTATGGAAAGCCACAAAACATCCAGTGAAAAAAGGAGTTAGATCCTTGCATACAGAGGATGATTATTTTTTCATTTTTTAACATGTTTTTGGGAACATAGTACACAGAATGAAATTTAAGATAGTCTTTAAAAGAGTGTTGATTTCAAATTAAACAGTTAAGCTGTTATGAAGTAAATCATGAGGAAGACAGAAAGAACAGAATTACCAATTACCAGAGAAGTGGAATCTGAAGACAATATTAGTTCTCATTTTCATTTTTCATTTTCTGCACCTGCTATGTACTATGCAGAATCCAGTGGTTGTTTATCGCTTTGCAGTTCAATAAATATTCAAATATTACAAAAGGTATTTAAGCACAATTTTCATTACTTATCTATATATATTTACATGTCCACATATAAGTACTACTTACCTATCATGTATCTATGGTTTCATGAGCTTTTAAGGTTCAAACTTCCAAGCTTTCTTTAGAACCTTGTGGTCCAGAACCTTATTTAATGAGTTTCTTCTCCTTTAACTAGACATTATGTAGAAATGGTTGAAAAAACCAGAAGAATCAAAGTGTCTTTCATGAAACTGGAACCAGCTCTAGGAAAAACAAACACAGCAGGATAAGGATTCTGACTGCTCCTTTGATTAATGCTTGTCTTTTGGGCTGGGTTTTCTTTTACTCAGTATTTCCATAGATCCTGAAAAAGTCTATAAAATGTATAGTTTATAATATAAAATAACATTATTATATACAATATGTGTAGATGGAAGTAATTGGGGGGGAGCAGAAGGGAGATTATTATAGGCACATGTGACTTCAGCAGCTGCCAATTTACTATTACCAAACGTATGGTAATAACTGCATCAATAGATAATGTTTATTCCGGCCTCTCAGTTTAGTTCTCTGTTTCATGCTGATCTTCAAGTAATCTCCAATATTACCTTGCTTGGTCATATGAAGACATTACAATAACAAGTACAGTAGATCCAAAATGCTGTCTGTATAAGAGAGAAATTAACTAAATTGCTGTGGGAGCTGTAACTTTTATTAAACATTGTACAGAATGACAAAGTTAAGTAGTCCCGTTAGATATCTGGTGCTGAATATTTAAAACTAAATTTCCTTCTGTTACTTTGGCTAAAGCATTTCCATAGTTCTTTTTTCAATTAGATTTTGTAAGTTTTTTGATATAAAGAAACAAGCTGAAGTTTTGATAATTGTTTTGCACTTCTTAATACACCCATAAGGAAGGAATGGCATTTTTTTATTTCTTTCTAATTCCACATAGTGAAGCTGTCGTTGTTCATGCTGTACCATTGATGGTGAATAAAACCCTTTCATATTAAAAAAAAAAAAAGTTTTCTGCCTTACATAAACATAGAAAATTAGAATTAAAATAAAATGCAAAATTAAAAATTCCAAATGTATTATCAACCTGCATTTTAATAATTGCTACCAGATTTTTGAAACATTTCTGAACATTAGTTGTGTTTTGCTGAAAGTTTGACTTCAGCTGTGTCTGTTACGTATTTGAAATTCTTCCTCATCCAGCTATCAAGCCACATGTTTACATGCTTTATAAAATTAGAGATTACAATATGTGTAAGCATTATAGGATCTACCTAGAGCAAAATCCCTACCTATGTTGCTGGAAACTTCCCACAATAAGAATTTAATTTCAGTAAACTAAATTCAGGATATGTAGGAACATATAAAAGTCTGGTGTTTTCCCCCTAAATTAATTTTCCATGCACGGTTTGCTTCCTTTGTGGCCTAAATTAACCTAGAAACAACAGCAGACAAACTTAAGCTCTTCAGACTGAAATTTTCTATGTTGCATGTCTACCTCGGACTGTTTTTTTTTTCCTTCAGATTTCATTTTAAATAGTTCAGCCTACTTTTAGGGGACAAAAATACAGTGCTTTACACTATGCTGGAAAGCTTTTGTACTTTGAAGTGAAGGCTTGAAATCAGAATGTGAAATGTCTGGGTGTCAAGAATGTACCTTTTGTAATGTCTATGAAAATCCAAGGGGAAAAAAGAAAACGTGGCAGGGCAATAATATGCTCTGTTCCTCTGCTCAGCCAATTGAGCTGCTCAGTGTGGAACCTGGGGCAGGACAACATATGTGTGTGGGAGGGAAAGAAGATCCTAGTTCTAACAGTCCCATGGCAAAAATGTGTCACTTTTATCCTGGACAGGATAAGTTTTCATTCCTAGTAGTTTGTGTAAGAGTTTTTGTCCTTTGCATCAATATCCAGGTCAGTGATTAGACAGTTGAAGTAAAATTCCCTGAATTCCCTGAGATAAGTTGCCCACAACAATCTCCTAGAGAAGCAGACCTGCCCTGCCTCTGCACCCTCCACTCCTGGATGCTGCCATGAATATTGCTGTGCTTACCCAAGGAAATGGGGCAGAGAAGCCATCTTTGGAAGGCTACGCCAGCCAGATTTATTTACTTATTTATGCAGACTTGACCTCTACACAGAAACTGCTTCCTTTAGACAGAGGGACGGTTTGTGCCAATTTAAACGTACATGAAACTATGGCCTTAGAATTACCTTTCAAGGAAACAAAAAAATCACATTTTAAATGGTGTTTAACCAGGCATTAATTAGGTGTGAAACTCTGAGCTAGTCTATTAATAATGAAGTTGTGGGCTAAAAATTTAAAGAAGCAAAGATCAAATAGAGATGAAACAGACTAAATCTCATTTTTATTCTTGCATCTTTATACAGTGGAGTACTTTATGTCATTTAGTCTTTTTACACTTAAAGGAAAAATGACCTCCTACTGTTTTGGGAAACCTGTTAAACTGGACCAAAACTGTCCACTGAGATATTGCCAATTAAGGAGATATTATGGAACTGCATCTTCAAATTGTTACTCTGACATGAAGGTGTGTGTATGGGAATGTTTTCCAAGGGAAGATCCGATTCTCCGTAGTTCACAGGAAATTTAATTCATTAATATAAGGATCTTCTACATAATGAATATTCCTTATAGGGTTTTATTCCTATTGCAAAGGTAGCAGTGATAATCAAGATAATACTTTATAATTCAAGGACAAGTATGCTTTCCTTTTTGGCTTGCTATTTCTCCTGTTTGGGGAAAGAATTACAAGTTCATAACAAAGTATGTGCATAAGGGCATAGTTTGTGTGTTGCTTAGTAAGAGCACGAGCTGGTCAAAATTAATTGAAATAAGTCCCTCACACCTTTTTCTTGCAGTGAAGATGATGTGAAATACACAGAAAAAGGAATGATTTATGGTTTGTGATTCATTTTCCTCTCCAGACAGTAATTTCACTGCATTCTTGTCTTCTCTTTCAATCCACTTTTATACACAAAGGAAAGGCGCCAAATGCAAACCCAAAAGAATTATAAACATAATACATAATGTATCATGTATTATATTCAAACACATTTTACTAAAAATTATATTCAAAATAAGAAATTTTAGAACTGAAAAAAATTTCTAGTTCTTGTCAAATTGTATACAGAAATTATATTTGATGGATCTTCAGTTATAAAATTTCAGGGTAAATGTACATATTAGTGACTTACTGTTTACATTTGCATTGCAAACATGCTCTTACAGTGTAGTTGAGTGCCTTGGTTTTATCTGTTTTGTAACATAATGTAGCTGGTGGTTCTAATAATCCCACTTTTTAAAGTGGTGTGAAATATTTTGTCGTCATATAGCAGAAGACTGATTACAAGATATAGAACAGGTTATATTACCCTTCCAGGGGCATTTTTGTAGTTTTCTTGGGTTTGTCTAAGTAAAAACTAAAAGAAAATATGAAACTTTAAATGGTAAGTTCTACAAGCAATATAGAGTGAATGAAAGTAACAGCCTCCATTTTAAGACATTGTGATTATCTAACCTGTATAGGTTCAAATAGGATTTATTAATATGGGTGTTTTAAACCATTTAGTTGTCTAAAATATAATTAGATGCCTGAGTGTGTTTTTCAAAGTATGTGCTTGCCTCATGACCATTGAAAGCATGTGAAACACCAGCTTCTTTTCCAAGATATGATATCACTGCCAGCAAAAGCACTGACTTGCATTCTGGGTGCTATGCTCTATTAACACCATTCAAACCCTTGAAGGAGAGCAGCCTATGGAAAAATGTCCCAACTGATTATGACGTACCCTTCTGGAGGGTTCAATGGTGGTAAATTTGAAGCTCATTTTTTTTTATGTGTTGTGACCAAGAGCTTTAGCAAAACAAGAGTTTACTCAGAGGAAAATGTTACCAACTAAAGAGTCTACATCCAGGTTACTTATTTATAGCTCTCAAAATATCTTTAAAGAAGGGAAGTATTGCTATACCCATATTTCAGACGTGAAGACTGGAGAGTTTTGCCACAGAATAGTAATACAGCAAGGCAAGTATTACATTTGTTTCATTTTCTTTTGAAGTGGTGGGGTCCTTCTCTCCTTTAAGGTACCTGCCATATTCCTTTCTTTTTTTTCTGCTTAGAAATTGCCTCTCTGGAAAACTGCATAATAATACTTTCAGAGCAATTAAAATCTCCTAGCTTTTCCTGTGTCCTTGGCTTATGTCAGGGCCTCAGCAGCCTGCGAGATGCTGTAGATGTGCACAGAAGCTGAGTAATTATGGCTCTGTTGAAATTCTAAAGAGAATTCATCAGGGATGTTTAGAAATTAACTAATCCACAAGATAGGCTTGTGAATCTGTTTACCATCCAAACATGAATAAAAACATTAAACAGATGATGGTAAATTGCAGCAACTGTTAAATACTATTGTAAACACTGAAAGGAACAAGTAAAGGCAGGAGCATGGCCCAACATTCACGGGGTAAAGGCAATCTTGTATTTATGCCCTTTCAGCTGAAAGGAGATGCTTAAAATTTACCTACCTAGAATTTGGTGTCCTCCATCAGCTCTCCTGTACCAGCCTGGAAAAGCAGCCAGAAAAATTTCTTTCAGCCATGCAGTATTTATACAGTATTGCCATTTTCCTGCCCCATATTCTCAGACCACTAAGACAGCTAACATGCTGTTGAACCCTCAGTCTCAGGAAAGAATCAAGAATTAAAGAAACCTCTGCTACTATACACTGAAAGATCTAATCTCAGTTTTACAAAGCTCAACTTTTATTAATATCTTCCCTTTCCATTATTTCAACCTATCTCTGTATAGAGGTACAGAGAGGTACCAGTAACCTTTGAATATATTTTATCTCTCCAGTTATCTCCTTTTTAGCTCTTTTCTTTAAAGAATGACAATTGCTACTGCAGGAACGTCAGTATTACTGTTGCCCAAAGTAGATTTCTCCCAAATGTAAGCGTTTAAATGCTAGCTCATTTCTATATGGTAAAATTAATGCCTGCATGCCATCCTACCACCACCTTGAGGCTTGCCCCAGGATGCTCCTGCGTTTCCATCAGTACCTGCTAGCAAAGCACTCTCTCTCTGAGCTGCCCTTCCCCTTCACGCCCCTGATGATTGCTACTGGAAGAAAAGGCCATTAGGAGTTACCCAAAGAACACAAAAATTCACTGAATTGTCTGTACACAGCAAGGGGAGCACAGGGGTAGCCTCACTGAGAAGAGAGTCAGGGGATGAAATGCAAGCAACTTTTCTGCCTCCTGTGATACCCTTTAAAAGATTTTTATAATCGAAATTGATGTGTTGAGGACATCTAAGAAGCAAGGAAACTTAGTTACAATCAATGTGACAGATTTAAAAATTTCCGCAGACAGCCAGCTAAATTACACAAGCTGCAAAACATAACATATCTCTATCAAAATGCCTCATCTTCTAATAAACCTGAATAGCTTACCTTTAAAATGCTTTAGGTTCTTTCTATTCACAGAAAGCATTGGTGATAAAAGCTCTGTATTTGGAGAAGATGCAGTTGTTTATGCAGAAGATACAAACTGTCCTTTTCCCTTAAATGTGAAGTAACACATTAAGCAGTTCCCTTTCCCCGAAACTATTGCCCAAAGAGACGTTACTGGCTCTCACTTCAGGGTGGCGGCAGCATCTGATTCACAGCTGCGACCAGTTGACCACTCAGTCTCAGCTGCATCCACTGTCAGACCTGGGGCATTGCCTTACTTCTGTTGTCGATCCTGAATCTTGTGAGCAACAGAACTGCAAAAGGCACTAAACCAGCCACCTAAATCCTGTTGATGGTCTTAAAAAATAAAGAAAAAGAAAACCTCGAAGCCTACAACCCTAAGCACAGCACTCTGGTGGTGGTGCTATTTGGTGCTTGAAAAGAGAGGAAAGAACTGCCCTTTACTTGAGTACATGTACATCAGTAGTTTTCTTCTGCAGACAGGGAGGAGGAAAACAGCCCTGTTCCCTCAGAGGAATTCTTCCTGAAATTGGTAGACTGCTTCTGCACAGGACAAATGGATTTTTGCTCTGGAATTGATGATTAATTTCAGGTTGCACTAAAGGATATAAGTTTAAAAGTGCCAGCAACACTGATAAAAGCATCAAAAGAAAATCCATAACTTATAAGCACAAAACAGAGCAAGACCATATGTTTTATAGTGAGGCTAAAGGCCTATTAAAAAGAGGTGGAGGAAGAATAAGAGGGAGATGGTGATGATAATGAATCTCTTTTCTTACCTTGGCTGTATGAAAGAACTCACATGATGTATTTTATGATTAAAAGCTTTACTGATAGAGGAAAATAGAAAAAAGAGCTCAAATTAGTGCAAGAGGAGAGTTGTTAAATGACTTTTTTTACAGTAAAATTTCTGAATAAGTCTTGGAGTAGTAAATGGAAGATAGGATTCTTCTGCCCAGTTATGTGCCTGAGACTATGATACCATAGTCTCCCTTTTTTGTGTTCATAGTTTTCCCCTCTTCTCTTAATATTAAAGAAATTACATACAAATTGCTACAATCCACCCAACAGGGGCATGTGAATTGCTTCTGGTAGAAAATGAAGCTGAACTGGGTCTCTTACAGTCATGTACAAAGACATTAAGTGTGGCTATTGTGTGAACAGAGAAAGCAGTAAGAGATATTCCTCTTTTTCTCTTAAATGACCTGTATCCTTTAGTAATGACTACTGTGTTAGGATCCATGAGGCAGAAAGTGGAAAGGGAAGAAAATAATATTTTTCTGGCTAGCAGTTCCTTTTGAGCATGAACCAGAATACTCAATCCTATCAAAACTGAAACCTTTTTAGGCATGAACAGAAGCAGTCCTCTATGTGCTTGTGGAAAATTGAGTTAAAAAAGTATAACAGTATTAGAAGAGTGAGGCTGGAGCTGTTTGAAAATGTTTAGGGTTGCAATTTAGGACTTCTTCTTTTTTTATTTCTGGCTTTAAAGGGTTTAAAATATGTCATATGATGTACTGACTCTACCTTCCAAGTTTTGGTCCAGAGGTCTTCCAAACTTTTAGAGGTTAATGTTAGCATCAAGTTTGGTTTTACCTGAGCCTTAGATAGTATTCTCATAAAGCAACTATAAAGGTGAGAACTTAAGTCCTACTTTCAAAAAGTATTTATTCTACTGAAAAATGCATGCTTAATCGCTGGGACAGGGAAGTGGACAGGACTGGGAGAGAAGGACATTTAGTTGCTGGACTACTGCTTTCAAAATAAGTTATTATTACCACATCTGTGCTGTTCAAGGGACAACTGTTTGAAGACCTCTACCTTTCCACTTACTCAGCTGTTATATCCACACCGTCCTGTGGATATATATTCATCATACTGTGTCTGAGGAAAATATCGACTCATGACCTGGAATTATTCTCCCTGCACCCACATTGCTTCTGAGACCTAGAAGCAGTGTGGTTGGTGCTAGACTCAGTAATCTCCAAGCAGAATAGATGTCTGACCTCAATTTCAAAATCAGTTTAATTACTGAGCCTTTACATCCATTATAGAGTACCAGATAAACCAAAATAATGTAATCAGTGGGTAAAAATATGTCTCTCAAAAAATGGAGGGAAAACAAGAATGGGTGGGAGTAACAAGGTCATGTTTCTGCAGTTATACTCAGTGATGCCAGAAGACTATTTTCCCCAACTGCTCAGGGGATTTTCCTTATGCTTATCTACATAGTAATCCCTGGTTCTGGATGGGGAAGGACTTTGGAGAAAATTGAAAGTGTCCAACTAAGAAAAAAAGTTGATTCTTCTTATGTAAGTTTGAGGATGTTGGGGGTGGAGAAGGTGATTTCAGGACATTTATTCTTTTTGCAAGGCAAAGTTTGGGACGTTTGGTAAACAGCTGCAAAACTGGCAGACTTCTTCAGGGTGGTATCAGAACTCTGAACCAAGGAGCAACAAAAGGCTTGCCTTGATGAAATGCAAGAAACCTCCCCATTTATGCAACTTTTAGCTATACCATATTACCAAATAAACCTTTTAAGTATTGCCATTCTAAACCAGCTAGACATACTAGACAAACATAACTAGCTTGCCTGTCCCAGGACAAGAACTCATTACAGCCAGACCACTACTCTGATGAGATAATAAAGTTAGTTATTGACACCCTGTATGTAAAAAATTAAGAGTAACTTTTCAAACTAACAGTCCCTTTTATTAGTAATGCTTTCCAGGAGAGATCACTATTCGTGGGGTCCCTGCAGAATAGAGAAAATCGCTTCAATTTACATTTTATTAATAATCACCAAGTTTTTGCCAAAATAAGTTTCTCTTATGTTTTAGGTTTAAATGTGTTTGTTTTCTCAAGAGCTCTTTAATGGACATGGTTTGGAAAGAAAACAGCTGTCAGTTACATTTTAGAATGTGGTTTTGGCAGAGACATTTATTTTCTGAGCATTCCAGTCAAATCTGTCTAAGAACTGATAGGCCAAGGTCAAACCACAGTAATCTTTGAAAGTAAATAATGAATCTTTTCAAGTGTTTTGACAGGAAACAACCTTTTGCAGCTGAAGGGCCGTGGAGATATAGTGCATGGAGAGGTGTGCATAAATATATATATATATATGTATGTGTACAACTGTGTGTATAGGTATATATAGGTGCATTAGAAGCTAGAAAAAAGTGTAGATTTTACTTCTAACATCATAGTCCAGGGGATCCTTGCTGAAGTGTAGGCTTTATACTATTGTATCCTCATTTCTATAGGAAATAGGGAAAGTGTGTCTGGGGTCCAGCTTTCAGGAAAGTACTTATTTTTACAAAACTTTGGGGAACAGTGCATTTCCTACTAAACAGAGGAGTAACACAAATAGTGGGATAAATAAATGTGTAAGGTTCACAGTTTACAGCATTTTAAGAAGTGATTGATGAATCAAAAAGATTGTGGGTTACGTGCAGATATGAATGAAATCTTCAGAATTTACAGATCCTAAATATCTGTACTGCCGTTGAACACAAGGCGTAACAACAAATCGATGGACGGGCAGTTCTGTCTCTCCAGTCCATGATTCTTGGGGGAATTATGTTATCATATTATTGATAATTCTGCTGTCTTCCCAAAAGAACTACAGAAGATAATGCCGCTTACTAATGAGACCAGCAAAAAGAAATGCATGGGAGATGAACTCCTACCCATCCGTTCTTGCCTGGGGCTACACTTCAATGTAATCTATTAGGCTCCTTGCAAACTGTCATGTTGGACTGCCATTGTCCTGAGGACAAATATGATGAAGAGGGTCCCAAACTTCTGTTACGAGATGTAAAGTTTAAATTTCATTTCTTCCTAACTCTCAAAAGCAAAAGTACAATTTTCCCAACAGAGGTTGATTAATTTAAACATCCAGATGGAAACAATACTAGCAACTTTTCTGTTTTCCCCTATAACTAAAACATAACTGTCCTAGTCCGAGGTAAAACAGTATCAATTTCCCTTTCCATACTTTTACTTTTCAACTGAGCCTCTTCTAACTAACTGAACTCTCTGAAATTAATGACATATTTTTCAGACGGTAGTCCACTTCCAGAGTGATAAGGCCTTGTTATGCAGAGAGGCTCCTGCTTATATTTATTGCTGTAACAACTAAGGTCAGCCAACTTCATTATTTACCCCATTGGAGAGCCAGAGGCAGAAAAGCACAGAAGGGTCACACTTGCGGGGAGGGTGGACAGGACAGGTGACCCAAAACTGACCAACAGGATGTTCCATCCCATCTGCATCATGCTCAGTATAAAAGCTGAGAGATCAAAGGGTCAGCACTCTTTCTTCAATCACTGTCATCTAAGGAGGACTCTGTTCATCTGCCTTTGATTCCAATCTGTTCATTCCTGAATCAAATTCCTGAGTTCAGCTCCTGTCCATCACTGAATCCATTCTGGGACTTTCCCAGTGTCTGCTGATGACATGACCATCATCCTGGGAGCTCAATATGGGTTGTATATATTGTATAAATTGCATTATTTTATTATTAATATATATTATTTTTATTATTTTATTATTCCTATTTCATTAAAAGAGTTCAGTTTCTTTTAAACTCATAAGTTTCTCTTTCTCTTATTCTTCTCTCACTTAGGAGAGAAGTTAGAGAGCATCTGTCATTTGTTTTAGTGGCCAGCCCAGCCAAAACCAAAACAAAACCAGATTCCAGCTGGGGGAAAAGGGAAAAACAAGAACATTTCTGGCAGTTAGTCAAATCTAGAAGAAAGATCAATATTCTCAAGGCACAGCGAGATGTCTTTTTATTACAAGAAATATGCATTTGCAAGAATTATATTCAAACAAAGAAATGTAGACATTTTCACCTGAGAAGTGAGCACGTTGCTCCCTTTTTACCATGCCTGTGTGTCAAATAAACATTAATCAATTTTCATCTTGAAAGTTTGTTCCTGAGAGCTCATGCTTTATACAATTCTTAATGCTTATTTGAAGAAATAATCAGAGGTATTCATATGGATATTAAAATCAGCAAAATGTTTTTGTAGTTATATTTTTAAGGATTTGAGGACTCTGGACATTGGAATGTTATGCATGTTTTCAGCTCTATTTCACCTAGAATCACTGTCTGAAGATCTTGTAACTGCAAAGAGTTATTAGACATGAAGTTACAGTCAAGGATCACAACAGTATTAAAGATCTGTGTTTATCCTTTTATTGTTCTGTTGTTCTGAAATTAGTCAACTCTACAAAGGATGGCTTTTAAAGAGCTCTCACCCCTGCCACCTGGTTTCACAGTTTTCTGCAGCCCTCAACCTTGGCAGAGCTACTGCTTTTAAAAAAGGTAAGTTAAAAAAAAAAAAAAGACAAGTTTCATTTAATATTTGTCTCAAAGTGTTACAAAGCCTTGGTCTGTCTTTGCATGAAAGAATGGGTGGTAGAATCCATTCCTCTAAGAAGTAGCACAATGATATAAAAGAAAGCATTTAAGAGCAATACTGCCTGAAAGGGAAGCCAAACCACAGTTTGCCAATAATGTTGCTACGTTTCCACTTACTGGAGTTATTCTATCTACATGCAAAATGCAGCCCAAGATGGAAAAATTCAGTTTTAGAGTTTAAAAATTCAGAAATTTGGGGTTACAGGTGTTTGGCTTTTTTTTAATTCATATTACAGCAACGATGAATGCAGTAACATTATGTGGAGAATATATTGCATAAATTGCACATTTTGACATCCAGGTTTGAATAGCTGTTTAGAAAAAGGGAATTAGATATAATTTCAGAAAATAAGATATAGATAGTAAAAGGAGCAACTTAATTATTGTGATGGAACAAATTATGTGGGATTTTTTTCTTGATACTAATGCATATTGAAAAAGAATATTTGGGTGTATTTGCGCTTATGAGAGCAGGGCTACATTATGATTTCCAACTTATTTACATTACAAAATAGAGCAGCTCTTTCCTTCCACTAAAGAGGGAAATAGAGCACCTTAACGTTCAGCTATTGAACAGGTACTGTGTTTGTGCAAAATGCAAAAAACATAACAAACAAACAGGAAGATAAAACAACCGTTCCCAGAAAAGCGGATCTTTCTTTAGTTCTCCCTGTAATTTAGGCATTCAGTCATATAAATATTTATCTATACCTTACTGAACTGACGAGGAAGTTTTATTTGGGTTTTTCTGAGATGAAGCTTCACTGAAGTGGCACAATTATGGGAGACAGTTGACTTGGGAGGAGGTACTGCCTTCAGTTTTCCCACTCTGCTGCTCATTTATGTAAGTGTACCCCACTTATCCGTGCATTAGTCATTCACTTCTGTGTTCAAACCATTAAGAATAAACATCTGCTAAACTTCTCAGCCTAAAAGATAGCCTCGTAATTCAAATTATCGCAACTCATATATGTATTTCTCTCTAGATTCATGTATGTATATCATTACTGCTCTGGACATCACACTGCAAACGACTTCCACTAATTATGAAAATGTGCTGTTAATAAGCATTTCAACAGTAGAAGAAAAATTAATTTTCTGTTTAGAATTTTTGTTTCATCCATCTAAAATCTTAATAAGAGTATATCTGCAAGTTTTCCAACTTTTTGCATTTCTAATTCAAGCTACATTTTTCATTAGTTATTAGGGCTGCAGAGTCAAATATATTTCTATTATATTATTTCCTAGAAAACAAGTAATTTTCTCTCACATTTCAGCCAGTATGCATATTAGGAGAAAGATATAAAAGAAGGTGGTACAGAGTTTGTTTTTAAAATGGAAAATACACCACTGAAAGATATGCAGGTCACATCCCTTTTCCTCTACAGTCCCCAATACTAATGGGGACATAAAGAAATTTAAATTGTTGTCTTTCCCCCTCCTTTTCTTTTCATTGTTTCTTTTCAGCACAAGATAATACATTTCATTGAATAGGAGGCTGAAGAAAAAAAAACCAAAACCACACAACTAAAAACAGCAGGAAAGAGAATGCCACATAACTTTTGGGGTGTTTTTTTTCCCCCCACAACCTACGGAATAAAAAGAAGTCCTGCTGCCAAGCTCCCTGGACCTACTCTAATTCAAACGATCTATTTTGGTGTTAATCATTCATTTATAATCTCACTTAAAATATTAGAAATAACCAATACAGAACTCCCATGGAGAAAACAAGCTTTTAAGAAAAACCTAACAAAAGAGAACTGGTCCAGCATAAGAAAAGAAAGGGCAGGGAACAAACAAGAGTAAGGTTTTCTCAGATACTGTAGCCCTCAATTATTGCATGCAACATGAAATAGGTAGTGCAGGTCAACAATATGTCATACAAATTGATCATAAATCAAAGAATTGTCAATAATGCAGCTGCATTGCACTTTTCTGTATGGAATTCCTTATAGAGCTTTCTTTTTACCAAGGTCAGAACGAAAAGACTAACTTTTGTCTCCTCTTAACTTCCTCCCCTACTAAGGAGTAGCATCAATAGTTAAAATGTAGATTTTGGCACAAATAAGATTGCATTTCAGTATTCTTACATCAGCCTGACCCCCAAAGGCTGCTCAATGAGCCCTGTATATTACATTTTTCTGTTTTTACTGACTCTGAGCAAATAAGCAACCAAGTAGAGATTCTGTTTAAGCCAAATTTTCTTCCACAACTGTTTTCTATTTCATGTACTTCCCAGGTAAGTGACAGGTGACTTGAATCCAGCACATATAGAGATCCGTGATACAGATGGCAATTGTGAATAACTGGTTTAATACTTGAGATAATAAAACAGGTCAAAACGAAGTATAAACAAGAATAGCTTCTTGAAAGGACAAGAGTTTGATGTAAACTCAGATGCAACTTTACTCTGGCCATTATCATCACTCTTTGGGCTGCCTTTTTAGGCAAAACCAGCAACACCATGTTTAAATCCCATTTTGTTGCATTGGTTAGCGGTGCCTTAATATTTAAAAATATCTGTCTTATTCATAGTCTCAGAATGGTATAGTTTTATTTTGCATGGACACACTGTAAACTATGTGAATATCACTTATTCTCAGTTTAAGTGTTACAGTTTACATGACGTGCTGTCAGATGCCTTCCAGATTTTGAATATACACTGTCTACCATGCCAACGTTAGGTCTGTGATACTTCGAAAGAGCTAAGATTTCTCACAACTATTTCAAACTCTGGCCTCAGTGATCAAATCTCAATATGCAGATTTGGAATGCCAGAAATCTATACCCAAGATTTTTTTATTTGCCCTTTATAAAGAAAATCTCTGGTCTTTGTAAGTCTTGAGTGAATATATTTCTGACTTTTAAAAAATCCCCTATATTGCATGCCAAAACTTCACCATATAATTGAATATGACTGATCTTCTGCCAAGGCCTGAATAGCAGAGAGATCTGCCTGCAGACGTTTCACAATTTCTGTTAGTAAAGCATGTCACTCAGAACAATTTCTTTTTGTGTGTGTCAAAACTTCATTCTGAAATTGTACCAAAAAAAAAAAAAAATCTGATGCTTATATCAATTACAAAGCAAACAATTTGATCACAACTGCAGCTCAGTTCTGTCACCCACCTTACTACAGTCTCAAGTTTACACTGTTAACCATGGTTTGCTTTGGTGCTTTCTTACTCTGTTTTCTTGCCAGTAAAACCACTGACTCCAGGAGAAGCAGTATCTGTCTTCTGGATGGGTAGTTGTTTGTTCGATATGGACAAAGTCAAGACCCTCACATTGGACGCTTACAGTTTCAGTTCACTTCTAATGTTTGCACAATAATATTATTATTGCTCCCACCTCACCCCCTCATACAGCAGTGCTGCTACCACAGGCTTCTTTTTTTTATTCGGAGCACACAGGATAAATCTGGCATGCAGACCCTGGTATTTAATGGCATCCATCTCTCACTGGTACTGTCTCAGATCTTTAAATCCAAGAAAATCCTGCTACACTGTTATATTCCAACCCTTACTTATTACCTGTTAGCAGTAAATTATTGCTTACTTTTGAATGTTTCTAGCAACAGGTTTTTTTTTTTTGTAAAGTCAAAAATCTGCGTTCAGCTACAGCAGTGTCACTGAGGATCCATACTTAGCGATTTCTGTAGAGTCACAAATAACTTTGTCTTTTTTGCTCTTAAGCACTGATTCTTTGAAGAGACCATTTGGGCATGCTGGAGTGATTGATTTCTGGTAGACAGAAAACAAGCAAAGCCATCCTCTCTGTCACTGCTGTGGTAGGCTTCTGAAACAAGGCAAAATATACTCATGAGATACCATCCCGCTTACTGTAATTATATAATCCTTATAATTCTCTGGTACTACATAAGAGGAAAAGAAACTAGGGAGGGAAAGCTGCACTGATCCTGCAAACAGAATTCTCCCAAGCTTAGTCTGTTTGGTATGAATCAAACTTGTATCATAAAAGTAAAACACGGTATTTTTCCTGACACACCTGCTAGGAATTATATGACTGATACCTTTCTCCCAAGCACCGATGGGCACCTCACTGCTAGCATCCCAGAGGGAGACCTGTGCCCACACATCTAAGGTGAACAAATTCGTGCTACTGCAGATGGTGAAGATGATCCTGCCAGCATCCTCTTCTCTGTGAGACAGGAGGAAAGCTCAGTTTGGAAGCTCTGCTGATCTGGACAGTGACAGCACAGGAAATTGCTAACTCAGCCATACAAGTTTTATAACAGGAATTTCCACATGCAGCCTGTCATAATTCCAACTCTATGTTGTGGAGTAAAAATGGGAAATGTGTGGAGTCATGGGAAAACTTTATTTAGTAAAAGTTTGTATTACTGTATAGTCTCCTTCTGTCTCTAAGATGAGAAGATAATCATTTAACAGGCATGCCATGCCCAGCATGGATGAACAGTGCCCAGCAGAATGAGAACAATACAGTAACAGGCTTCAGCATTTCAGAGTGATGGATGCTATCAGCTCTGCTGAAGATGTTTAGAAATGCACAAATAGAAGTGATTAATTTCAGAAAGTTGCATTACTGAGTGTGTCTTAATAAAAGCATGTTATAAATGCTAAATTGTGCTGCCAATACAGTTTCAGCTCACCTTGAGACTGATAAGGTAAAATATATGTTATGCTATATATTGTATTCATTAAAATCAGTTCCATATGAAATTCTAGGCGGGTGTTTTATTAAACTGTAACATGAGATGACCAGAGTTTTACATCATACTGGCATAAATATTCTATAACGACTTATATTTCATGTTGCACAGCACTTAATAGCCTGTTAATAGTAAGATTGGGATTCAGCTAGAAAAGAAAAGGCTTTCAGGAAAAAAAAATATCATTTAGTAGGCTTCTGCTGAGTTCTATCTCTGCTATCTGTTCTGAGACACCTTTTGTAGACTAGAGAAAAAAGGTCCTATTTTCTGTACATAACCTTTGGCAAAATACAGGTATAATCAATCCCTCATCCCCTTGTTAAATCATTTGAATAAAGGGAAGTTTTAAATGCACAAATGCCAGCCAGCTGTTTGATTCACCTGAGAATAAGGAGTACATTGTCTATTTTCTATTGTGTTTTCCAAAAAGTCCTACTTTGCCCATTAAGAAGTAGTTACAATAGAAGGCACAATTCCAAACAAGAGCAGGCACAAAACTGGTCATTTGGGATCCAATGTGACAGATCACCAATATCAAAAAAGTAACAAAAGAAAGGGATGGAAATTAAATTTGTCCAAAATTCAAAAAGGTCAAATGCAGAAAAGGAGTAGGAAATGTTCAATCATGTTATGGGAACTTTACTTTGAACTGAAGAAATTTGTCTCCTTTCTCGTGAGAGAATGAGATGAATCAAAGTTTGGGAGGATTTTTGTCCTGGGAGCTAGAGGTATCACAAAGAGTTCTTGCAATAAAGGAGCACATTGTAATACCAAAGCAAACTTGTATACCAGCACGCCAGAAACCTGGTTGAATATTACAGGCATGAGCAATTCTTCCCCAGATCTCATTCCTGACCAGTGAACGTGGGCTGCTGACAATAAGCTATGAGCCTCCCCTCTTTGCTGCTCTGTCAGATTGCCAGGTGGTGTGAAATGCTTCCTATTGTACATAGCACGAGCTCATTACCTGTGTGAAGATATAAAAAAGAGTAAGGAAGCCCATTGTCCTGCCGGCCCAAATACTGGCTAAATCTGTAACACCTATGTACAAGGGGATCTCTGAGGAGCTTATGGCTAAGGGTTTCTGTTGCACGCTGTCAAGTATATTGCTGCTCTAAGCAACACAAACTGAGCAACACACAGGTTGTTTGGTTTTTTTGCAATAACTACGTTACCATGTCGACACAGGTGGAATGAGCGAATAGAGCCTCATTGCATTTGATGCTTCCTAGACACACTGCAAAGATATGCTCCACCTTAAAGGGATAATTAAAATAAAAGACAAGTAGATGAACAGAAATGAACACTCTGAAACTGAGCAGGAGAGGGAAGAAGAATCTTGATTTTCTTAGTGTGTCAATACTGAACAGGTTCAGAATCACATAACGCAAGATCTTCATAATATCCATTTTGCACATGGTCTCCCCAGTGCCAACTGCTCTCTTTCCTTTTTCCCAAGAATCCAGCCCTTGACCTACAATATGGTGATTTTTAAAGTTCTGCAGGAAGGTTGACTTAGTTAACCCTGATGCACAATGAAGCAAACAAGACACTCCTAATGACCTCATGAAGAATACCCTACTGAAGTGCATTTTAATCTCCAATCCCACAACAGTTCATTGCAAAGTTTTTCCTCACATTTCTTACTTCTGACACCACAACAAGAGCAGAGCTATTGTTAACACTGCTCCTGAACACATTCCTATAGCCTTGTCACTTTCTTCTGTGACTGGAAAAACAGAAAACATAAACCTGTGTCTGTATCCCTATACAAAGGTAAAAAATCTCTATAAGATTCTTTGGTTAAAGATTACCTATAAGTGACTAAACCATAAACCTCCGAGCAATATGATTTAAAAAAGAAATGCTACCACAGTAGAAATGAATCTCAGTCTTAGTAGCATGAACAGGAACAGCTATTATAACAAATCAGGACAATAATGTGGATAGTTTGAGAGTAATACGCCTTACAGTTTTAGTATCATTTATGAAGACTTATTGTACCTTTTCTAGACTTGAAATTGAGAGAGAATTATTCCACAATTTACAAATGGGGATTTAACTATTTCTAAAAACTTACTGTTGAATGTAATTTTCTCACTATCCAAATATATATTGTAAAATATCTTATTGTCTGTGAGACTGTTGCTATTAATGTAACAGATGATGCTAGCTTTTGATTGCTATTATGGACAAGCATGTAGGTGAAGCAGCAGCCTGGCATATTAGAAGCCAAGCAGACTTGTGAAACCTTGCTCTCATGAGAGGAAAGGCTAAATCACATGATTAGGATGATACATTGTACTGAAAGAGAAGCAAAATGGCCCATTTTACTCACACACAAGAAGAGAGCATTTGGATCTCAGCAGATCTGTGTTCACTTGTTTGAAGGCTACATATCCCAAAGGACCTCTAGGTTAGTGCAAATGGAACAGATTGTCTTCAAGGACATATGTCAGAGAGGAACTGACATCAGACTGGCATAACTTTAGTTATCCTTGAGTAGCAAAACCAATTCCTTTACAACAGGTCAGGAATTCCTGCTGTGAAATGAGGCTCTAAAAATCCCACTCTCCAACACAGGAGCATGCTTCTAAGGAGTTGCTGTGTAAGTATTGTACCATCTTTCAGGAGTTAACCAGAAATATTTTTGAGAAGATGAGAGTTAAACCTCTCATGTAATTTTTTTTTTTTTCCCCAAGCAATGAAATATCTTTTATGACCACTAGTAGGTCCCCACAAAGACAGGTTTTTCTGCTAATGTGAATACAAACTTTGTTAAACTAATTTCTACACTTACAATGACACCTTTAACATTCTGGTTGTTCATTATTGTGGTCCTATTACTTTGTTTCCAGAGTGTGTTTATCTTTGTCAGCCTTTTCAGACAGTTTTATTCCTGCAGCTCACCAATGTATGTACATAAAAATATCTACTGTTTTTTTGTCATTTTTAAATGTATTTGCAATTGTGAAGTGATCGTATGATTTTACTGAATCTGATAATTTCCCTGCCTTCTGTTTAGAGGCATCCATGATGTGTTTGGATGCTTTACCTCATCCACAAATATATACACAATAACATTTCAGTAATTTTCTCTCAACATTGTCTTTGTGTGTGAGTATGGTGAAGAAAAGGCTTACAAATCCAAGTGACCAGAAAGAAGGGAATCTGGTGTCAGAAAAAGGGGGGAGAAAAAGATTTCTTAAAGTAGGTCTGCATAGGCATGTAGCTGACTAAAGAGTGCAAATCTGTTGATGTAATGTATGGTCCTTGGAAGAATCCAGTTTGAAATGTGTTGCACTTATTGGTGATTACCAGATATGTCTTGACGTCCATGTCAGAAGTCAAACTCCATTGACACTATGGCATATATAGACAGAAATATTATTGCCAGCAAAGCAGTGTCAGTTGGGAAGGTCGGCAAGTCAGGCAGAGATTGCAGTTAGTTCAGTTCCCAAGCCTGTACAAGAGTGGTGCTAAGCTTTATACCTTACAATATCACTTTTTCTACTAGAATTTTTTTCCACTATTTTTGTCTTTAGTTTTAGAGTATTGTTCTTGATTACTAATCTTAACTGGAGCTGTATTGTGGTTAGAAATTGGTTTCTACTCTGAATCATTAAGGGCATGACCTTTATTTGTTCCATCACAGTTCTCCAATATATCTCTAAGGAATCATTGGAATTTACTTTGGAAACTACAAACCCCAGGATATTTTATTTATATTTTTCATCTATATTTTAACTAATTTCTCTTGTTAACAGGATAAGTTTTGTTGAGGATAGAAATGTCTTTTGCTGTGTGAAGTTATCTGCTGTGCAAAATTGCAATTGAATTCCTGGCCATAAAATGTGTGTTCCTATTAATCACCTAAGTACGATACTTAACGTAGCCTAGTGTTACACAGTTTTACTCATATAATTTTCTTTTGAGTATGTTTTCTTGTTGCTATTTGTGCTTTTATTTAAGATTACTCTGAAAAAGATGGTGACTATTTAGCCTAAAGTGTTAATTTCCTTCAAAAAAAAAAAAATTTGGTGTCCTTTCTTCCTTTTTTAACATCTCATGGTTCATGGGCAGTGCATTTCATAGTATTACTGAAGTCAGTGGGTAGTTTACACCATTAAAAGACGTGGTTTATCTAGATAAAAATCTACTTCTTAACCTTGAGAAAATAACTAAGACTTGTCCCAAAATTTATCCACCGCCAAAGGAAAACCTCAACAAGATTTGACTGTCCTCTGTAGTAGCAAGGATATTTTTTATGGTATTTAATTGGGGATACAGTATAGTGGATGTATTAAAGTATTTCTGTTTTGGTCTAACTGGTCTGCTCACCTCCAGTCCATTTCCACCCTTGCCTTGCTACAAATACTTGTGGAATCAAACTGCAAATCACACCAGACAATGATGTAGACTAAAACCAATCTAGGCAAAAATAAAAATCATAATCTAAGCCCAGTTGAAAGTACAATTAAAACAACTTCAAATAGTTCAAAATCAGCTATGAAGTGCACTGACTTCAATGGTCCACAAAACTGTGACCCAAAGAGATGGAATGGTCAATTACACACCTTTGGCTTTTCCCTTTCTCACTTTAACTGCAGCTTCCTCTGCATATGTTGTGCCACCTTCAGTATAATTTCCAGCATTTGAGACTTCAATTTGATAACTTCTCAAATTGCATCCCTTATTTTTTATGTAGGTTACATTTTAGCAGTCTTCTGCTTTAGAATTTATTTTGCATTTGTCTCATGAATTCAAACAATTCATACTAAGTATAAAATAAATTCTGTCTCAGGTATGATATTCACTGAAGTCTCTAGGCACTAGGTCTTTTTCCTGATTGAGCTAAGTAAATATAGACTCTGGTCTATTCTGAAGTTCATTTAAGGATGTAATTAACTGCTGATGGAGAATAGCAATCTAGACAAGGACCTAACAGTTCAATTAAAAGGAGTTTACAATAAAAAGGAGTAGATATATTTTGTTTTCTTGTTCCAGGATTATGTTTTGAATAAAATGATTTCACTTAGTATCTGAATCCCCAACTGAAAAATGCCATCAAGGAACTTCAGTTCTAAAAAAGGATGCTTTAAAGTATTACCATTATCATCTCTGAAGTCACAACACATGCTAGGGTTTCACTAGGTACCAGTCCTCCTGTGTTGATGATGGGAGAAGTTATTTTTCCGCATGAATAGAACAGAGTGACAAAGCACTAGACCAGAGTGACAAACCACTTCCCACCTCTCTCCTCCAACCCCCCAAATTTTAAGATTCAGTGAGCATGTGTCTAAAAGATGTATACCTGTAGCATTCTGATGGAGAAGGTAAACTTTGAATCGTATAGGCCCAGTGGAAAAAAAATCAGTGTGAGTTAATAAAAACAAAAGGATTAGGGATAATACTCAACAATTTCCTGAATAACTTAGGAGTTGTGATAAGAAAAGAGTAAAAGGAAGAGGAAAAGCAGTCTGGTTAGAGTCTAGGATAAATGCTGCATTAAGAATAATCCAGAAGAAATATTGAAGAATCAGCAGTGGTAGTGTTGTTGAAATCTGCATACAAAAATTTTCCCATATATATTCTGGGCGAGGCAAGGGAGATGACATAAAAAAAGGTGATTGACCAGGGATTTTTGCCAAATATAGCACAGGTCAGATCAGATATTATTGCATGTCTGCTCCTAGTGTCAATTTGTGTGCAGTTCAGGAATTTGCCCTGTAAGCAAAAATTGTTCATCATGCTGAGAACAGCAGGTCAAAGAGAAACAATCTTCTTCCTACAGTTTGTCGCATCATCTCGATCTGAATTTAACCCAGGTAACTGGAGAAATTCTTACATGGAACAATCAGAGTTCAGATACAGAGAGAGTGCATGAAATGTCGTGAACTAAACAACACAGGAAACCTCAAACAAGTACACGTGGCGGGGCAAACAAACTCAAGCTTACTTTTTTTGATCAGTGATGACAACTGTAGGGACTGTGGTTTAAGATGAGGTACTAAATAATCCAGAAGAAAAACAGTCAGATGAGAGCCTTTTATTCCTCGTCCCCATTGTTGCTCTTCTGCATTGTTGGTGTCCTATATTTCCTATCAGCAAGACCCTTACACCGGTTCAAGAGCTTGATGGTACAGCTTTCTAATATAAAACCAATGTAAATTGTATAATCATTATTACTACTCTTCTCACCTAGCACTTGCTGCTAGACCACCTGTTGGTGGTCTATTGACAAGAAACCTGGGAGGATTACTTAGCCTTCCCAACATTTGCCAAGCAAAGAAGCAAAGGAAAAAAAAAAAAATATCTTGCCCAGACATGAAGAACATACCAAGGAGAGCCAATTCCATTCCAGAGAGAGGCTGTTGCTGCAAAAC
The DNA here is from genome assembly GCF_001431845.1 of Calidris pugnax. Lineage (NCBI taxonomy): Eukaryota > Metazoa > Chordata > Aves > Charadriiformes > Scolopacidae > Calidris > Calidris pugnax. The sequence goes on along the minus strand of NW_015090774.1, from coordinate 9,842,259 downwards.
AGCAGAGAGAAAGAGGAAAGACAAAATCTTTTCTTCAGCAGGATGGAAAAATCCTGTCCAGCAAATGGGAAAAAATGGGTAGCTGCTCACCTTTGCACAGATCTGATGTCCCTTCTTACCCTGCTAGCTGCCAACAGAGGAACTGAGTAGGAAGCCAGAATTAGAGAGTAAATAATCCTTGTTTGCTTCTGTTCTCCAAACCCAGGCTTTTGCAGTTATTTTTGTTAACCTGGGGGTAGGGCTAGGGAAAAACAATATAATTTCGTAGAAATGCAGATTTCTTATGGGGCTCCATGCAATAGCCTCATGGAAAATATGTGGCATTTTGTAGCCAATGGCTTCTAGTGACCCATTGAGAGCCATTAGTACAGGTCTTATTTAGTCTCCAATGGAGAGAGACTAAAAAAAACAACCGGGAAATTGGTAAAAAAAAAATAAAATTATGTGTTTGGAAATTTGTTTAATAGATTGATTTATTTTGGATGTTCTGTTATGTATCCAATAATAAGGTCTTATTTTTTGAATGTTTCTTCCTCAAATTCTTCTTTTTACTGCCATGCTAAGAAACCACCAAAAAATCCAAACCAAAAAAAACTAACAAGTAAGTTTTCTTGAAGTCTTCATGACTATTACATGCTAATTAGAGCAGAAAAGTATCTGATTTGTTGCATTTCAGGATTTGGATTGCTGATTAATGGGGATTTAATTTAGGATAAATCTAATTTCATACAAATAATCTAGAATTATTTTCTAACAAGATATTCTACCAAATATATGATAGTTAACTAATGAAATCATATTTGTGTTAGGCTGGCAGGCAGGCTTTGAATACCTCAAGTTTCAGAAGAACAGTGACTCACATTTCCAATACCTCTTCGCAATAAGAAGTTAATTTATTTGACTACATTCAATACTTTATGGACCTTACAGTGTTTTCTTAGTGATTATGCTGTATTAATAAATTTGAAATTAAAACATACATTTGTACCCAGCATTACAGTGTATTACTTTTAAAAATTTGCATGCTTTTATTTTCACGAATTCACTAGAGTTCAGGGTTGGAGTGGGGGCAATACCTTATTAGTGAAATCACTGTCTGGGCTTATATCTTTAGTTAGTAACCAAATGTTTTTCAGTTAAATTAACAGTCTACGTACAGTAAGTAGCACCTGGCCTTTTGATTTCATGAAGTACACTTAAAATCCATACTTTAAAAAAAGTCAACTCTCTGATTTGGTCCAGAAGAAACAAAAATATTTTCTTTAAGATATATCTTAGACTGTAGACAACAACAGCTGTTTGTTTGGTTTTTTTTTTTTTTTTTTTTTTTTTTTTAATTTCTGTAGAGGTGCATACGTACACATCTCCATCGACAGCTGTATTCAAACACAGACCAGATCATGAAATTGAAATACTTCTACTGAAGCACCCATAACAAGTTCATGTATAAGTATTAAACAAAGTGCACGTGCACTCAAACAGCCTGATCAGTTCTATTGGTTTAAGTTACTCCCAAGTCAAAAGAAGTGTACCAATATAAAATAGGTAAGAAATTCAGATTTTGGCTTATATAAGACATCTCTAAGTATACCTTAAATCCATATGGATTGTGTTTAAAAGAAGTATAAGTGTGTGTATATTCTAAAATAAATATTTATGTCTGGTAGAACATGTCATTTGCTGATCACAGAGATCTTTAAAATGAAATATCCAGCTCATTAAAGTGACCACATTTTTTTTTAAATTAAAAAAAATAATTGAAAAGCGCTAGAGGATTTTGTTCCACAAGGATATATAGACAGACAAGCAACAGGGAAAAGAATCACAAGGAATCAGGAGAATCTTAACAATCTGTTCATAAGCTGTCTTCTTTATAGATCATGAGGAGGGGTTGTCTACAAAAAAATGTAAGCAAAGAAAATCAAGGGTCTCAAAATGCATATGAAGAAAACTGCATCTCATTAGATAATGAACTTGTTTTTAAGTGATGAAAATGATAATGAATCCATTAGTAATGCTCTTCTTGGGATTAATAATGAAGATGGTGATTGTGAATGCAGTGTAGAGGAAATATTTCCATTCTAGATGGAAGAAAATGGTATAAACAACAGGTAAATTAAAGTTAACTAGAAAAGCAGAGAAAAGAAAGATATATGCTAATAACAAAGAAGCCATAGAAACTTCACTCAACAAATGAAAAATTTCAGAACAGAATGTGGTATTATTAGAACTGAAATTGCACACTATACAGAACAGATTAAATAACCCATGAAAGATATGAATGCAAACCTATCTTTTCTTATCTCAGTTTGAATATTATAATGCATTCTGCAAGTCATCTATATGCTTTTAAATAAACCATGAGCTTATAGTTTTCATCTTACTGTGTACATTGTTCCCTATACTGTAAGTTTTGAAACATTTTCACCTATTAGATCTCAGAGAACATCTACAAAGTTATTTTCAAAGGAAAGAGGCACAAAATATAATTTTTACTTCAGCATTGATAAGTATTTTCTTGAATAAACAGTTAGTATTTCCTAACATGTTCAAAACTGCAGTCCCACTAAATAACTTTATTTTGAAATATTTATTCTTGTAAGGAACAGCTCATCATGTGTAGAATTTAGATCTCTTTCTAAATTTGATGGGAAGTTTGGACTAAATAAAAATACTAAAAGGTTATTTTTTTTTAAATGTGTACTCTGTACAGGAAGAGGTTACCCAGAAAAGTTGTGGATGCCCTATCCCTGGAAGTGTTCAAGGCCAGGTTGGATGGGACTTCGAGTAAGCTGGTCTAGCAGAAGGTGTCCCTGCCTGTGGCAGGGGGTTAGAACTACATGATCTTTAAGGTCTCTTCCAACGCAAACCATTCTATGTATCTATGACTGAACATCTCACAGTTCAAGCAACTAGGCTCATCACCCAGAATTCACCATTAAAGCATCTTCCAAGTCAAATTTCAAGCAGCTGCTCTGCACTGATTAAGATAAGAAATGTGAAAAAATTAATTTCTTTCAATACTTGGTAGATCAAAAAACTGTTATTGTTAGACTTACATTCCAATCAACAACAGGTATCTGCTGTACTCAAATATATCTTTGATATTCATCAGTCTAGTAATGAAAATGTGAAATGGCAAGCTGCCACTGCAGTTAAATAAAAGGAAGTTATATTAACTATTTGGTTTGGTTTTCTGTTTTGTTTGGTTTGTGTTTCTTTGTTTTGTTTCATGGCTTTTGGAAGTTGTTTGTTTGTTTGTTTAAATCTGAGAAAAAAAAAAACAGGGCTCATTTTATGCTCAGTGTTCAAAAATTGCATCCTTTTTTCAGAGGTAGTACAACAGAGAAAAACATTCTGAAAAGAAAATATTTCCTAAACGGTGCTTTCATCTCTCCTTGCAGAAGGGACAAAGGAAGGAGCTACCTGAGGGCATTTTGTGTTGGCAGTGAGAGGAGGGAAATATCTAGGTGTAGTAAAGTGCTAACCATATTGAGACAGGGAGTATTTACAGCCAGAAGAATGCAGACTTCTATATTAGTAGTCATCACCTCTTAAAAAAGACCTTAGGAAGGAGTGATACAGGTGCTGCTGTCAATATTTCTAGCAGTAGTTAGTGCACTGCAATAGAGCTGGAAGAGAATTTCAGTCTGGGTTTTGTTTATAGCATTTAAAAAATATAGAAAATGCTTTATTTTATTTCTTCTTCATCATTCTTGTAACAGACAAGACAATTTGTCACTGCTGCATTTTTCCGTGAAAGCTAGGAGCTATCTATTCATACACAGCCAAAATCTGTTTACTGATTTGGATACAGTTCTCCACAGTGTCATTGCTGGAAAACATAAATTCATCATCTAAAGTGTATTTTCTTGCAAGGTGTAAGTCAGATAATTAGGGCCTTAATCATCAAACAGGACTACTTCATTTCAATAGAATGACTTAAATCCGTGAGCCACCACTTCATTCAATTTTCCTCTTCAAACACACTCAGGTCTATACTGCTTTTTCTTTAAGTTCCTTTGTCTTGTCCATTTGCCTGCTAGATGAACAGTTGCACAGTAAGAGTCAACTCCCTCCCCCAAAGTTCTGTGGCTTTTTCATTATCAGGTTTCGTTGCAATTAAAATCTACCTGGCCTTTGTGGGAGGTGAATTAGGGTGGGGGAGAGATTAAAGCATAGAATATGAAGTAATATACCTATTTTTGATTTTTTAAAAAGTTTATTCCTGCAGTAGGAAACTGCAGTTGAATTTTACTGCACAGACATCCATTTCTGTGAAGGGATACGGACTCCAATCTAATCACCTCAGAAAATGCATTAATATTTACTAATCAAAAAAGATTATGTGTATTAAATATGCATATAGTGATGTGAAATGTGGACTATCTGATGCATGATGGCTTCAAGAATTCACAGCATGTTTCATTCAGACTAAAACAATCAGGCAGCTGGAGCTTATTCAGCCTCGACACATTCACAGCAGTCAACTGCTGGGCTTTCTGCTCTTTGATAAAAATCATCAAACACTATTTTATAAATAAGTGACAGCGAGTAAAATTAGCTGATATTCCATATGTAGAAACACCTTCAGCAATGCATTATTCATTAAGCTACTCGCTGAATTTATTGAAAGAACCTTTGCTAGAGTTCATTTAAATTGACTGTTTCTTATCCAAATCACGATACAATAAACCATTTGTAATGCTGTGAAGATACCTTATATGCTGTATCCTACACAGTAAAGTAATTGACTGAAGTATATCTTTAAGTGAATAATCTGAGTGTAATAGTCCAAATAATTTTAATGAGAGTGTCTCAAATCAACAACAGGATATTAAAGCAGAATCAATTAACATTCAATATGAGGCTGCAAAGTGTCAGGCTCAGCCTGGAAAAACACCTTTAAAAAGCCTTATTAATTTTTCATGGAATAGACGTAAGAACGAAGATAGTTTTATCCATAGAAACATCAAGTAAAGTGGCATTGCACAACGGTATATGGAGTGATTTCTACTTTTACTGTATCTCGGTGCCTTTCGTAGGACACTTAGTTTCTGAAGTATTGTGGTAGGGGTTAAATTTTGTTTCCTGTCCTTATTCTGTTAGTTGGAAGTGTGACCACTAATGGCCCGGCTCTGGAATCTGGATAGTATCCTGACACATTTCCACCAGTAACAAAGAACCAGCAGGCCCCTGTATGACCCTTAAGGACACACATTTTTGCAATCCCCTTAGTCATCAAATCTTTTTCCATGGTCCAGGACTGAGAAAGGAAAAATGGAAAAGCAGCGTCTAAATAGAAATTGAAAAGTTCCCAGGACTCATAGAATATTGAGAAAGAGATACAGAGGAATAAAAAAAAAAAAGTGTTTGCCAACCCTAACATTTGCACTAGATGCCCTAGATTTCCATCTTAAAAAGAGGAAGTTGGCCACAGATGAGAAGAAATAGCTGAAGAGTCCAGAAAGAACCCAAGAAGGTAACAATATTTTTTTTAATACCTTTCCTTCATTTTTTTTTTTTTAACTTTTCTCATTTCCAAACTCTGGGAGAAACCCTGTGTTAGCTTCATCCAGTCTCTTTCACATAACTTGCAACATCTAGTTTCCTTCTCTTCCCCTCCTCTCCACATTCATTTAGTGCTTATTCCTTTTACATGAAACCTGGACATTTTAATGCACGTGCTATCTCTTTGTGGTCAAGAGACCATAATCTCAGGAGTGGGTGCCAAAAATCTCCAATTCCTTTTATTCACCTTGTTTTTTAAGCAGGTCAACATCCTTTCTAAAATACGCATGAGTTTTTGAAGGTGTTGTGATTTAACCCTAGCTGGCATCTAGGACCACGCAGCTGCTCACACAGCTCTCCCCTGTCCCCTAGACGGGCAGTAAGAAGAGGGAGAATAGGAAGGGAAAGGAAAGGGAAGGGAAGAAAACTCTTGGGTTGAGACAAGGACAGTTTAATAAAACACTAGCAGAAAAGAATGATGATGATGATGATAAAATAATAATAATAATAAAAATAATACTGAATATTCCACTGGCCATTTCATTGTTCTGTCTATCCTCTTTCTCAGCTTCTGTGGGAAGTTGAAAAGAGTCCCTGAAAAGTATAAATATTGTCTAGCAATGGATAAAACAATATGCATTATTGACATTCCTTTCACAGCAATCACTATAAAAAAAATTAACTCTTTCCTAGCTGAAACCAGGACAGATTTATGTGTGTTATATATGCACAATATGGAGATGTTATTATTTAAACAGCATTTAGCCAATTTTCAATTCCATGCATGTTTGAGGTGAGGTTAATATGATTACGGAAGTATCCTAAACCTTATGTCCTAGTGCACTCATATTCTGAGCCTCTTACTTCTATCCTCATCCTTCCCTCCCACAAAAAATATGACGGGGTTTATTTCTTTGTACTTCTGTGTCTGCTATTTGTGCACATTCAGTTCTTCATTTGAACATACTCTCTTAAGCTTCCAAGTAAATAACTGATATTTCTAGAATTAATCAAGCAGATTTATACTTATTGCACATTGCTTTTAGTTAAGCAAATGGTACTGCTAATTTAAACTGTGCCATACCAGCTGGTAAAATAAACAGTAATAAATATTTCTTTTCAAATATTGTGTGATTGAACTTGATAATCAACTATCTACTGAGAAACAATTCATTCCAGCCCTGCAAACAGGGAAATCCTCTTAAAAGATTATCTTAAAATATAGAATTATTACTGCATAAAAAGTGTTCTTCATGCCTAGGAAACTAAACACAAACAATACTACCAGATTACTCAGAAAGTATTAGTATCCCTCCAGAATACACATTACAAGAAACAAAATTAAAGAACTTAACACAAAAGATGAAATATAGCAAGTTATTGCTTTAAGGCCCTCAGGGATTCTGAAATTAATATGCCTCAAATTGCAATTCAAAACCCCACAAATACAGCCAGGAACCCTCTCACCATCTGAACTGTTCTCTCTTTCCTTATGCTTTTCTTTGAGTAAACTTTCTGTGCTTATTTTTTCCATCTGCTCATTTGCCCTTCCTTTCTTCAAACAACCTCACCTTCTGACCCAAGTATGTCTATTAGTTTCTTCATTGCTCCTCCATACTCATTTGGTATGCTTTTTTAGCATTAAAAGCTTACTACTTTGAACAAAGAACGGGCAAGACCTAGAGACAAATGATATATCATTTAAGTTATGCATCATCTACGGATTTACATTAGGCCCTTTAGTCTTACTTTAGGCTTTTCAGAATAGGCGAGACGGCTTTTCTTTTCCATGGTTCTTCCTCTTCATTCAGCTTTTAAATGACATTCAATTCTTTGCATGTTTTAATTTCTTCGTCATCTCTTTTTGTCTGTGTGGTGATACAAGTAAGCATAAAGCTAAACCAAAGAACTGAGCAGATACCATGACTATACCTGCCACCTTGATATTTTTCCTTTTCACCTCTTAGAACTTCACACCTTCCTTTGATGGGCTCTGTCTTGGTTATAAAGACATGGAACAAACATAAAGTAAAGAAAATCACCCTAAAAATTCTCAAAAATTGCTTAGCATGATGCAAAATTTAGGATTACTACAAAAAGATCATACAATTTCCTAAAAAAATAAAAAAAAAGGCAAAAAGAAACCACCAGCAATGTTTTTGTCATTACAAGCAAAGCTAACCTACTACACGAGCAAGGAATGCTTTGAAGACCACTTCAATACAGGAGAATACAGTTAAATAGGCAAGATACAAGAAATGACAATGACCCAGTACCTCCATTATCCTTACAAAAAGGAGAAAGACTTCAGATAATGCATTAGAAGATTCAAAGCACTCATCTTAAGCAAATTGCTTTATTCTAAACAGAATCCTACTAGCCAAGAGAGAAACAGAAGTAAGGAGTAAACCTTCCCTGAATTCTCAGCGTCAGAAACTGAGTAAGTGCTAGACCTACTGTGGATTTACACCCCCAAAATCAGTAATGAATTTTGACCTAGATGAGTATAGGTTTGTGTATTTTTAACCATTAAGATGTGTCTATATACAATGCTGTAGTTGTAAACACTGAACCTTGTCTTTCCATGTTAGGATGCCCGAGCTTCCTACAGACCCACTGACAAAAATTCTCAACATTTTACATACAAGACGTATTATAGCAAATCAACTCTCTTGTATTTTTTTCAGAAATGCAACTCACTGAAATAGTCTTTTATAGAGCAACATAGTGAGATGCATTAGAAGGTTTGTTGATTATGTATTTCATATTGCAAATTTTTTTTAAGTGCCAGCCACTGATAGATTACATAGCACGATGACACACTTTTATTCTGCTGCTCTGCAGGAAGCAAATTTTTGAACAGTTCATGAGACTCTAGCTTATGAGCCACAGCACATGATACCACTTACACCTACACAGCAGCTGGAGTGTGAATGAGTTAAAAGTATCATTGTAACCACTGACACATTTACTTTAGCATAACTAATGTATGTATTATTTCAAATGGCAGAATTTATAACATTTTGCTTTATTTGAAATAAAGGCATTAAAGATATTTACCTACCTTCCTGTTATACATAGGCTAAGCTAATAAATATATCATTTCATTCACTGGGTCTGTATATTCATCAATTGCTTAAATTTTCACCAACATACTATAAATGAAGTTTCACTTAAAGCCAAGTAGAAGGGGCACAATGTTAACCTGTTCTGAAATTCCATCTTCACCAAGGTCAAGTTCTCCAAAATGTACTCCCAATTAGAAAATTTTGAGGAGTTTTTAATCTGGCAAATAATTTTCTGATAACAAGTTTACAAGACCTAAAAAAATATTGATAAAACTGAAGAGTTCATGTGCTGTCTATATACTTGCAGACCCTGACAGTCCTTCTCAGGAATTTTAGAATGCAAAATAGTAAATATGCATATACAGTCAAGAATGCATTTTCAAATTGAAAAAAAGAAAAAAAAGTCCCACACAAAATTATTAATCCAGGATCATTTTGATCACTTAAAGTCTGTGCATGGGCATATAAATAAGTTTTCTCCTGTTTTTTTGATGTACTTCTAATAAGTTATTTCGCTTCAGTATCACTATCTACACGGTAGTTCTCCAACCATGTTTTTCAGGTGTCCTTTGCCATTTCAAATTCCTTTAAAACTTTACGACTACTTTAAGTGCACTTTTCCCCATTGATAAAACAGTTTATTCTAACCCATTTTTTGACAAATAGTAGAATCTGTTTCCACTGAGACAACCTCTATCTTACAGTTTCACTCTCTCGCTACAATTCCATAAGTATGTACTGCCCTGGGTATAAAACAAAACAAAAAATCCACAGATTATTTTCATCTCCAAGAAATGTGATTCATATTGTACTCTATTCCATTTAGTCATCTGAAAAAATATTATAAACTCTATATCCTATGTTTTTGACTTACTACATGTTCTAAGGAACAAGTGGGATGAATCAGGTGTCTGTACGTTTCTGTAATGGATTTGAGGCAGCAATGACAAAAATAATAATTTCACTGTTCTGTGGAATTACTCTGCATTTATATAGGGTTGTAATTGAGAACATGTTTGGGGTTTGTGTTTGTTTATTGTACTGTTTGCTTCAGATAACATATTATAATACTTAAGAATGAAAAAAGACTGTATTTTTCACCGTTCATAAACTGCCTACAGAATTACATTCCTTTATTAAAAATAAAAGAAAAAGTTTTCTTTTTTAAAATCAGTGATCTACAGCAACTTTTTAAAGTTTGAGATTTGACATAAAATTTAAAAATCTATAAGATGACATAAAAGGACTAGATTGCAAATATATATTTTTTTTAAGCCTTGGTAATAAATACTAAGGACTTTGATTGCCTGGCTTTTATTATTGATTAGGGTTGTTGTGGGGTTTTTCCATTCTTTTCCTGCATTGCCATTTCAGGTCTATCTTCAGAGACTTCAGCATTCAGAGCAACAGCAATGTGGCAAATGGAGAACTAATATAAATCCTAACAGAGTTTGATCAGAGAGTGGGTATGAGAGCAAGAGTAGGCAGATTGAGGTGAGTGACTAAGAGGAGGGTTAAAAACAACACAGAAGAAAACAAACATGAGAATTACAGAAGGTAGCTTACAGAAACAGGTGCACATTTTGTATTTTCTGTGGTGAATGAATGGGGGGTGAGCACCAATTTATCAAACAGTTTTTATAGCTGGTGAAGGATGAGCTAAGCAGGCTTTGTTTAGCAGCTTTGTGTAGGAGCAGGGTACGTGGCGTCCCATAGTAATTAAACTGAGTGGGAGGACTGAGCAATGGGGGCCCCGGAATTGAACCTCAGTCAGCAAGTGGCTGAAACCAGTGAGAACAAGGAGTAACATTTCTTAAGGAGAGCACACAAGAAGCGACAAGGCCATTATTAAGAGAGAATCAGTTCAAAAAAAGACTACAGAATTGGTGTGTGAGACCAACGGTTTTATATTTTGTGGTTAAGACTTACAGAGCAACATGCAATAAAGCAAACTGTTATGTTTGGGAAGAAAAATCGCAAAAATTTACATCAGCTGTTCTTGTCTGTGCAAGTAACCAAGTGAACTAACAGGACATATCAAAAGGTCATCCTTGTGGATTTATGGGGCAGGAAAATGAAAATGGAGAGATAAGTCAACAGAGAATGAGACCTGTATTATTTCTTTAAAAGCTAATGCTTTATATCATGGCAAGTTTAAATATGATCATGAAGAGAAACTAATCTCAAATAGTGAGATACAAGTGCAGCTACAGTCCATATGAAAAGAACAGGATCACCTGTTAGTGTTAGCCTTTTGTTTTCACAATTCTTGTCCAACAATAAAACAGAAAAAAACCACCAGGATAGAGTGAAATGATTACACCCTTTTTTATCAATGGCAGATCTCTACCACAGATGAACCCCTACTAAGGGAGAGAAACCTGGTGAAAATAAAGATGACTAGTAAGGTAACATTTGGACTGCGATTAATTTTGGTTCTCCTTCAAACATCAGCTATAAAGAAGAAAATATATTGAAAACCAAAGTATGTGTGTATCTCTGCATGACATACAAATTGGAGCTTATATTTTTGATAAACACTGAGGGACATCCAAAGTGGAGTTGAAGGGAAAAGAGAACATAAACAAAGTACCTGCTCTAAACTCTGAACCAAAATAAATTGTCCTAAATTGTCAGATTTTTATCATCTTCATCAATATTATTCTACTACTTCTTATTGTTACTTAGGACTATCTCTTGATAGTATTATGGAACCTCTGACACATCCACATGTTATTTTATGAAATCAGGGTTATTCACTATTATGCTTTTTATATGCCAGAACGTATATCTTAAACAATTTTATTTCATAATGCTGCTTGGTTGCCAGTTGTAGCATAAGTGAACTTGAGGGTCATGTTCAATCTCCAAATTATCTTTACAGTAATGGATGTTACTAACTAAAATGTGGAGTACCACATCTTTAAATATTTTCAGGGTTATGTACCATTTCTTTCATTCTTCTTTCTGTAATACTGTCTCCATCTATCCTTTTAATTTCCCCCCTACTAATCTTATGTACTTTAAAACAGTAAAGACTTTGTGCAGAGAGGTATATTATACAGAAACTTTTTTGTTTGGGTAGACAGATATTTGTTCTATATGTTTAATATGCAGCTACAACTTCTCACAAAAAAAAAAACCCAAAAAACACCCTTCCCAAAGCCTCCAGAGTTCCAGATTTCCAGAACCAACACGTTAGATTAGCATAAATTCATAGCTAAGCAAAGGCCACATTTTAAAATCCAACTTTCCAATGATCAATTTTTTCAATGATCTGTGCAAAAGTTCTGTGAGGTTTAATTTCATCTGAGATGGACAGAGAAAAGATTTGAGGTTTTAGCAGATGATTGTTTCTAACTGCAGATTACAAATGAGATAAATTGATCCATCCATTATAGCAGCATGTTGGCATGGAGCACAAAAATCTCTATTATTGACGAGTCAGGAACTGGCCTCCCCATGTGACACTAACAATTTAACCTTAAAGCTTGAGGATAGTTGGAATAAAGATTTTTTCTTTTTTTCTTTTTTTTTTTTTTCCTTTTTTCTTTTCAGATTTTTAGCTTAGAAGATTGCACAGTGTTCCCTTGTGTTTGGTTTTAAGATTTCCGGAAGGGGAAAGGTAAATATTGGCATGTTTTGTAAAAGACAGCTTTTGTAGAAGACCTACTATGGTGCAGGAAAAGAAAGAGAAAAGTGATTCTGAGAAATCTTTTGTTACCCCTTTCCCTCCCCCCTTAAGATTAAGCATGCTATAGCCAGAAGAGAAGACCCTGGAACAATAAAATAAAATTTAAAACTGCTTAATCCAAAGGTGATCATAAAACAGCTGTGCCAAACTAAAGGCTTACTGCTGTTAAAAAAGAAAAAAAAAAAGTCTTTTGATTCCACCATTTTCTCCTTCTGTTAAGCTGTGCCCTCACAACACTTCAGTTGTCCACGTCTGACACTTTCTTCAGTATACCAGCTTGGTTTCACAAAGTGACAGAAAAATGCTTTAGAACAGAACATATTCTGCAGGTTTATTAAACAGAGCTGGCTGATCAAGAGGTCAGTCAAGCCCTAAACCTGACACAGGAAAGAGTTTGGGACCTCTTATCTTGGAGTATAGGTTGGAATACTTAGATCATCCGTTTGTGGCAGCCCTGAGTTTGGCTCAGGCGTCTCGAACAGCTCTCAGGATTTAATGCGAGGGTTTGTTCTCTCCCTTTAGCCAGTTGACCTGCTATTGATGCATTCCTGGCACTCATTCTCAAAATTTCTGCCTTTCTGGTAATAGGAACCTCTTCTTTGGTTGCATCCATTGGAGAAAACCACCACTTAGCACATCATATTTCATCGCTTTTCTTCATTTCAAAATGCCTCTAGGGGCTACAAATAGACTTACAGTCATCCTTCCACATCAGAAAATTGTTTACCTTCAATTTACAAGAATCCTTCACACACTGTCTAATGCAAACAGAAGTGTTTCACTGTCTTGGAGGTGTGAATACCGCTTTTTAAAACAGATGTTACCTCACATACTGGTCTGCCTAATCGACAATGTCCCCTTTCTGCCTTCCAAATTAAGGCTCATTCAGAGAATACAGTTCACTTTAAAGTGAAGCAACTCAAACTACTGAACCTGGTATAAATCTACACGTTAACAAACATACTTGATACTGATATCTAAGTGAGATCACTCTGTTCATTACTGAAACTTCATCGAAATAATAAATTATGCTAAGGGAGCAGTGCAGTAATAGAGAATTAAAAACAACTCACACTAAAATAGCCTAAAAATACTAAAGTGGACATATTTCATGAAATTCAATTCTGGTTTACTTTCCAATGAAGTTTGTTGCCTCTGTGTGGCAGCTTCTTTCTACAATGAGAAGACGACTAGAGAGAGTACTTGATAGAACATCATACATCCTGCGTTTTGTTGTGTGCTCTGATGTACATTTTGAACACTAGTAAGGGTTATGCTGTGAATGTGGTAGAAACATATTGGTAAAGTGTCTAGCATTGGTTGCCCACTTTAACAGGCTTGTAAGTGATTTTCACAAGGATGAGCATCTCCAGTTACTGTGATTGGCAAAAGAAATCTCAAGTGGTTGGCAGAGCAATAGTTACTGGCAATCACTGCTGCACGTACGCTTGCTCTTGAGTGACAAGGCAGAATCAAATTATTAGCATTCTGAGACCATCCACAGAGTATTTCGTGGTGATGGGTTCTTCTGTTCTTATCAGAAGACTTGTAATGGTGAACTTAGTGTTTTAGGGAAAAAGCAAATGTAGGACAAAACCCTCATCTCCTTGAGACACCACAAAATTGTCTACTTATCTTTTTCTGTAGAGCTGCTTGCAATCTTTTTATAGACAATAGTTCTTTTGTTAGAGGAAGAACAGAAGTTCACTGCAATTTCTTGTTAGGAGAACATGGAAATTTTATTAACAAAACCTACAAAATCTGAGCTTGCTAAAAACAGTGTTTCACAGACAGCCTTGATGCCATCTAATATGTACATGGCAGGGACGTATATCAGTTCTTTCAGTGGACCCCAAGTGAAAGTTCATGAAAACTTCCCTGTGTAAAAAAAACCTTTTTTGGCCTCTACTTGGAATACACACACACACACACACACACACAGACAAGCACATCAGTTGAAAACAGGCTGCCAAGAGCACAGGTTTGGAATAAACTTAGTAGAGAATTATTTAAGAAGTGGAATTTACTCTGATATACTTTCATTAATTTTAATTTCCATAAAGCAAGCAATTGTCCAAGATTATATTCCAACATTCACCTTCATAAATTAGTTCTACTTGAATATTTCAGGAGCAAGGGCAACATCAATGTCAATTCAAGTACAATGATGACATCACATGCTGCCATTGTTACTTTTTCAGTGTCTTATCACCTGACTATAAGAAAAAGCCATCAAAATGGCACTAATTATGTTCTTACAAAATATTACCTGAAATGATGCTGTGTAGATGAAGGCAGTAGTTACTGCTGCAACTATGAGCAAACTGTTCACTGTAACATGATAAAAAAAATAAATAAGGTACTTCAATTATTTATCCTTTTGTTCAAAATGTGAGTCAGAGGTGAATAGGTTTAATGTTTATAGACCTCTTGAAAAATTTGCATTCATAAAGCACTTGTGGGCAATTTACAGCTTCTGTTGATTTAACTTATTTACAAACATTTTTAAGGTGGTGAATATGATTTGTGCTCTGTCTGATTTTCCCTCCTGAGGCTCACTGAGGTGGCAAACTAAACTTTACAATGACAGAGTAAATCACATCATTTTTGCTAGTACAGCTTTTCAGCACAAGAGAAGGAGCACTCTGCTGTACCCCTGCTGCTGCTAAGATTTCCTGCCATTGTTTGAAAAGTTAAAAGTTGGAAACAATACTTAAAGATTTAGGGTCATAGATCTGTAGACCCAACCTTGGCATCCTAGTCCTCAAAGGACCATGCCACCTGTAATTAGAGGTTTCCCCTAGGCTCCTGAACTTGACACGCTTCTGATCTTTCGTATGTGAAAAAGAGTTTCTGGTGTTGAAAATTAGTTTAACATTTCAATTAATACAATGCAACATGTTCTGTCTCTACTCATATAAAAATCTTTAAAACGATGTATTTCAACTATTCTCTTGTTTATGTGCTAACCTCCTGCCTTTGCAGTATCTCCTGGATGTCCCTGAAACACTACTCTTACTGAAGGAGGCTATTAAACATGATTAGTCTCAAAGCACTGTGTGAAGTGTAGAGGCTTCATTGAAGTCAGGAGACAGTTAGCCTCTTCCAGAGTCTGGCTCTGAGTTTTTGTCCTCACCAGAGACAAAATAAAATTATCCCTGGAGGCATGGGAGATAATCAGCAGGCAGCTCACTCTCCAAATCCCTTTGTGGTGCTACCACACTGTTAGAGCACTTCCAATTTCCCACGTGGATAGATTTATTTTCAATTTGCATGTTGAAAGTTGGATGTTCAGGGGTTCTGGGGGTTTGTTTTTGTTGTTTGTTTGTTTTTTTCCTCCTGTCAAAAGGTGACTTTAAGTTCCTTACACAACTATGTGCTCATTATAACTGTCTTACTGAAAAGACTCTCTTACATTCTGGCATTTCTTGGACTCCTTGCTGATATTAAATTGTCTTTGAAATGAAACATTACTTTATGTCCAAGGAAAGATCACAATTGAGCTTTTAATACATAGTTGGGTACCTTTTTTTTGTGCTGATCCGTGCACATTTCACAAAATTTGCCTTTTACATCTATATTGTTAAGAACTTAGGGAGTTTTCTCAAGTAATTTAAGCTTTCTATGACCCCACTAACAGCTTGCTTTCGTCACAGGAGAATAAATGCTTAATATTCTATACCTATATTTCCTATTCGTTTATTTATACCATTTTTAAACAAGATTATCCAAGAGTTTAGTCCTTTCCAAAAGTATTACTCAGCTCTTAAAGGCTTGTAGTCAATGACATGTACCTATAGAAACCTCAAATGCTAATAATGTCTATAATGTATGCACTATTTTGTTGCCAAGAGGTGTTAAGTTTGTGTTACAGTTGAATTACTCTAAACCAGACAAATTTCCTTCCTGGACATGAGACATGGGGATCTATTAGATTGTCATAGCAGCACATTTACTCTTCCGATGTTTGACCTAAATAACTAAGTTACTTCAAATTGTTATTGTATATGTGGCCCTCCTACCCTCTCCTTGTTATTGTAACCTAGACAGATTAATAGTTTTGGAGACTCATCTCTGAATGACATATTTTGCAGCTCAGGTTTCTTTGTAATCCATACCAGTTGTTGTGCATCTTTTGAATTGCCCATTTGTGCACAATCCTCTCTTCCCTGTAACAATCTCATTGTATGATTTCAGTAATTATTTTTTTACTAAAAACTTCTGAAGACAAGACTTCAGAATGCATCTTTCCAACTTCCAATTTGTTTTCCTCTGTTTTGCCTGAACTACTCTGTCACCTGAGGTTAGAAACTAAACTTTTGTCAAAAATGAATTCTAACAAGTTCATATTTTTGTTTCATGGGAGAATGCATATGTTCCCAACTTCCCTAACTTTTTTTTTTTTTTACCATCAGTCTCTCCTCATGTCTTTTTCTGCAACTCATGTAATCCAAACTTCAAATATTTGAGAAGTTATGTTCTGTAAAGCTAGCAATAAAGGCAAGTTTCAGAAACTGCTGGAAGAAAGGAGAGACTGAATGGTTCTGGTTATTGTCACCAAAGAGTTTAGGTTCCTTGTTTCAGTTAGAAGGTGGAGTGTTCTAGCTTTTGCCTATTTCTACAGTAAAGCATGGAAACTCCTCCCAAACTCAGATCTTGTATTATCACCTCCAGTCTGCTGCTTATTTATCAAACTCAGTAATATCAAACTAGCTCTATGTGTAATTAACTTCCTCACCAACAAGCTGCTAATTAGAAATTCTTAGTCTAGGCACTAACACAACAGACTTTGGACCATCTCCAAATCTGTTTCTTACTATTTACACTTCAGGGAACCTGGTTGACTTTGTTCTGAGGCTTCCAAAACACATCTGAATCATGTACTCTTTAGAAGTATCTTGTAAACTAAACTGAATAATTGCACAAAATTATGTGTCTACTGTGAAAGTAAAAGTTTTGGTACAAGAAGAGCGAAACCTACAGAAGTAGTCTCTCTTAGACTTTCTGATCCCAGCAAGAAGCCTAAAGACTGAACACCTTCCCAAATGCAAACTCTGTTGGAGGTATGTGTTGAGGGGTGCCCAAAGGGATGGGGAGAAAGAAGAAAGAGCAGCAACAGGTTGAACTCTCAGAGCAGATGTAGCAATATTAGATTTAAGTTACACCAACTCTGGCAATAGCCAGAATCTGATTTGTGGGAAACAGTAGGAGATTCACCAAATTAATGTCCTGATTGTTTATGTGACAATCCAACCCCAGTGACAGCATTCACTGATTTAGGGACTTAGTAAGCATGGTGCAATGGTCAAGAGAGACTTGCTTCCATTAATCAGTCTAATCCCATTTT